>NC_137041.1:9163250-9278250 GCF_032717465.1 Coenobita brevimanus
ACATGAATACAGATAAGATAAAAGAATAGGGAAAAATGGAGAGAGCGAGGATGCAAGGACGATAAGAAAGGAGACAGGAACAGACATACGAGCGAAGCAATGTGGGAGGAGGTATGGATGATGGGGAAATGGAAGAGACGGATGATATGAACAAAAAGACTGCAATAATGAATGGATAAAGCAAGGCATGGAGGCACCAAAAACAAGAGCGATAAAGGGAAAATAACCAAGGAGGAAGCTGGAACAAGGAAGTGGGAAAATAAATGAGAAAGTAGAAATGGCTGCATGGAAGAGCCGATTAACGAGACAATAAACACACACACACACACACACACACACACACACACACACACACACACACACACACACACACACACACACCTGTCTTTGTCCTGTGTCTGAAAAAATCTGAGAAAATAAGGACAACGAGAGTAGCGACACTTTTATATTAAGGAAAAAAAATGTGCCTTTTTAAGTGTGCTATTGTACTTACTTCTGCAGGACAGTGAGGGAAGACGCCCACTTACCTGCAAAAATAGTACATAATTAACACGAGGAACTTATTATTTTTCTAAACATTCCATAGCAATGACAACAGTAAGAACTACCTAAAAAAAACACACACAGGAAAACGAAAAAAATTTAACTGCGTGAATGGAAACATTCATCCATCCATTCATCATCCAATCCCACGTTGCCCCACGAGAAGCGTTGGAGCCCAGGGCTAGGCAAGTTGGTCCTGACATTTAAGATGAGAGTGACCAGCCTCAGTGATCCCTGAGTGGCTTTATGTGAGCAATAAACCCCAACCATCCCCTGGATATAAACCTTTACCGGTTCAATCTGATTGAAGCGCCGTAATTACCCACTAAACCACCAGGCGCAAAAATTTGGTTATGTGATTACCACCCAGCGTAGTACATGGTTTCCTGGTGAACAGGACACCATTTGGCATGTCACTCAGTGTAGAGTCACCCACAGGCAAAAGGAAGAGGAAAGAATGAGGGAAATAAAGGCAGAAGAGGGAGTGTAAAATTACCCGTAGGCAGAAGGACGAGGAAAGAATGAAGGAAAGAAAGACAGAAGAGGATGGATGGAAAGAAGGATGGAGGAGAGGAAAAGGCAGACACCGAAGAGCAGCACCACATCGAGTGAGTGGATGGTGAGCGCCCCCATAAGAGTAATAATAACAATACCAGTGATAATAATAATAATAATAATAATAATGTATCTCTATACTCTGTCTGAACTAATAATGGATTTTTGTACCCAACCTGAACTAACAATGCGTTTCTGTACTCAATCTGAACTAATACTGAGTTTCTGTGCTCATTTTAATCTGAACAAATTATCAACTTCCTTACAGATATAAACATTACTTCTCAGCTGCATCAACAAACCTCTAAACACCAAAATATATAGATGGATTTACAGTAATGGAATATTGTTGCCTTGACCTCTGATCTTCATTTTTTTAAGTCACTTTAATTCCTCTATTAAGGTGATACCACAACCTTAATCTCTGATCTTCAGTTTTTTCAAGTTATTTTCACTCCTCTACTAAGATGATGACATAACCTTGACCTCTTTCCTTCATTTTTTCAGGTTAATATAATTTCCCTAATAAGGTGGTGATCCTAACTTCAATCCAAATACTACTAGATTACTTTATTCAACTTAGGAAGAATCTCAAACAGTAAAGTTACACAAAGGTTCCTGTGACCCCTTCTCACCTGAATGTATTTACTTGGAAAAAATTACCAGAGTTGTCTTGAGCATAAATGGGTTAATGGTACCGGTATTAACATTCTCAGACTCCTAAATTCACTCTTGGTTTAATATAATCGTCAGACATTAACCCAGAGTGAATACTACAGTTTGATTATAGAGACATTACACACATAGGACATCTAAATATATAACATCCTCTCTCGGTATGAATTATGTAAGTCCAAGATATTAAAAAAAGGAAAGGGGTTAATGAATATATGTCCCAGTAATCAATTATAAAGAAAACTACAGAAAAAAAATAAAAAAGGAAAAGACGTAAAGGTGGAAGCCCGGAAGACAGAAACAATCAAGGAAAAATGGCTGAGAGAGAGAGAGAGAGAGAGAGAGAGAGAGAGAGAGAGGGGACTGTGCTATAAATCCCAGCCACTAAGAACCCTCGAAGAAGTCTCAAAATGCAGGGAATGCGAGATGAATCGAGTTCCTAATGCCCAGGAAAAATAACCAAAACAATACAGCAAAAGCTAAAGGGAGGAAAACCGAGAAAAGAAGGAGAAGCCGAAAGAAAAAATAAAGATAATGGTGCAGATGAAAGACAAAAGCTAAGAAAAAGGCCTAAATAAAGGCGTCCCGCAGGAAAAAGAAAAGACAAACTCCTTACTCCATCCCAAGAGAAAAAGTTGGAGACGATAAACAGATGAAACCAAAGAAAAACAATGAAAAGACAGAAAAGGAAGGAAAGAAAAAAAAAACAAAAAAAAAAAAGCAGATATAGAATTACAAAATCAACTTAAGGAAAAAAATGAAAATAAAATTTTAAAAATGTGAGAGCCAGGATACCCAGCAATTAAAAAAAAAAAAGTTGAGGGAATGTAAGATAAGTGGTCAAAACATCAACGACGAGTTGTGAAAATAGAAAAAAAAAAAAAAAAAAAAACATAACGAGCCCGAAGGAAAAATGAGTAGACAGAGACAAAGTGCAGAAGCAGCCAAACAAGAGAGAGAAATCACGCAAAAAAATGTGGCAAAGAGGAGGAAAATAAGAAACCTTTTCCCCCTTCCGCCCTTTCCCCCCTCCCCCCAAAAAAAGACGCAGCAAAGGAAAAATAACCAGCTTAAAGAAAAAAAAAAAAATTTGAAGAAGGCCGACAACCCAAGAAAGGATAACGGGTGTCTCAGGTCAAGGGAATGTGAGATGACCCGGAGTGCTGTAGACCTTGTGACCGCCAGCTCTTGAATAACCTCAGAACGCCTCAGCCTTTGGTCGACTAGAAGCTGACAAACATCGTCTCAAGGCAACAAGGATAAAATATTTAAAAGATCTCTCACTTCCTGAAAGGGTTACTGGATCATACTTCGAGATGATCTGAGGCTGAAAAATAATCGTATGATGTAGCAAGTTCCAATTAATATTTTAGCTTCCTGAAATTGTTACTGGAGACTGTTACTGGAACGAAGGACCGCTCTTAAGCTGAACAAAGGCTGGTGGTAGCAAGAATATAGTAGCTGAGAACTCTTACGTCCAACAACAGTACACAGGAGTTTGCTGTGGTGTAGAGTGTGATACTGTTATTTGCGACTTTCCATCTCTG
The DNA here is from genome assembly GCF_032717465.1 of Coenobita brevimanus. Lineage (NCBI taxonomy): Eukaryota > Metazoa > Arthropoda > Malacostraca > Decapoda > Coenobitidae > Coenobita > Coenobita brevimanus. Next base: position 9,166,571 of record NC_137041.1, read on the forward strand.
GCGAGAACATTCTACTAAGCTGAATAAGTTTATGTGAGGGGAGGAAGAACAGTTCAGATGTCTTCCACGCTGAGAGGAGTTGGCACGGGGAGGACGATTACATGTCTAGGAGTCCATTCTTACCTATGTGTTCTTGAGCAGGGAGGGTCTTTATATAAGTGACCTAACCTAGTGAAGCAATCCAACTGTGACAGCCTCTAAGAACCGATGTAAATCACCATCTCAAATACTTACTGTGACACGGAAGGTCCACAAAGGATGACTGTGCTATTCCTACACACGTACAGATACACAAATATATACATCTATACGATCTCGACACCTGTGACAGGCATAAGAGATGTGGCACAGAGCGGGAGCATGGAAAATAAGGGCATACTGATGGCGTCATACGTAAACGAACCGATACACACTACCGTATATTACTTCCTCACACGTATAGATACATGTATATACACCCATACGGCCTAGACAGCTGTGACAGACATAGGAGATGTGGCCCAAAGCGGGAGGATGAAAAAATAGGGCATAGTGTAGGCGTCATAGGTAATGGACGGACTAATGGTGCCGGGGGAGGTGTGGACGCGTGGCCTGGGTTGGAGATGAGGCGCTGGTCTCCAAATTTTGTGTATGGAATTGCTGTTTGCGTCTCTTCCCTTCGGTAAATGGATACACATAGGCAAATACAAACACAAAAATACAGACAAATACAACATACATATAGAAACTTACATAAACACAAGAATTTAATGCACCATATACATACACTGACTCAGAGTGCAAACACAATACACACACTCAAAGAAGCACAATCAGTCTCGACAACACAGTAACCCACATACATTCTCTCTCTCTCTCTCTCTCTCTCTCTCTCTCTCTCTCAGATACAGAGACACAAAACTAGAAAATCAAACTCTATAATATTTAAATCCGACTGCTGGATGCCAAAAGAGAGACTGAAAAAAACCCCTGTGCTCGCTGTCAGAATCACAAAAAATGAATTTAGAGGTGTCAATGGTATTTTGGTGAGAAAATATCTAGGACAGGCGTTGAAAAATATAGGCTGAAAGAGCACAGATCCCGGCATCCAACCCTCACGCGAGCCAAAATGAGATTCAGCGCCAGAGTACAGCCGCTGCCCCCAAACAAATGACATAAATTACTCAGTATCAGGGGGAGCTGTGGAATGCTGGGCTGTTTATCTAGTCCAAACATCCCCCTCTTTTTTTCCCCCTAAAATAACACACACACACACACGCTATTTATTTAGTTCACACATCCCCTTTTGTCTCCTAAAACACACACACACACACACACACACACACACACACACACACGCTGTTTATTTAGTTCACACATCCCCCTTTGTCTCCTAAAATACACACACGCACACACACACACGCTATCTATTTAGTTCACACATCCCCCTTCGTCTCTTAAAATAACACACACACACACACACACACACACACACACACACACACACAAAGGCAGTAGTTGTAGCCCCAGGTTCATCAGAAACGTGAACCTGGTGAACTCTAGACTGATTTGACCTTCACCGGCCGTCCAACATCCTCCTTTCGGGGAAGAGGAAGGGAACGAAGGTGTGTCTGCATAACCACAGCTCTATCGGTGCCACCACAGAGGCAGGTATTGAAGATGTGAAGCAGACACGAAACACGAAGCACCGGACATCCCGACACCCGAGGCATTACCGACACCTTAATCAACTAATAACTGACACTTGAGACCCGACATACTGAAGCATCCCGAACAACCGACAAAATACACCGACAACCGAAGCATTGGACATCCGACACCCGACACCCGAAACATCCGACACCCGACATCCGAACTGAGGAATCTGACACAAAACATCCGACAACCGAAATAGCAGACAACCGAAACATCCGACACGGAAGACCCAACAAACTAAATATCCGACACCCGAGTACTGAAACAACCAAGCATCCGACACCTGACAACTGAAACATCTGACATCGAACATCCGACAAACGAAATATCAGACAAACGAAAAATCTGACACCCGACAACCAAAACATCTGACACCCGACAACCAAAACATCTGACACCCGACAACCAAATCATCTAACACGCGACAACCAAAACATCTGACACCGGACAACCGACACATCCGACTACCCACTATTCCACACTCTTCGGTCGATATGAACCTGAAATACCCTGCCCAACTACGACATGTAAAAAAAAAAAAAAAAAAAAAAAAAAACGAGAAAAAAGACGAAAAAACTTTAGGGGTCTGACTTTGTACAGCTGAGGGCTTTTGGGGCGAGCGAGCGCGCACACATGCACGCACGCAAGCAGGCACGCACGCGCACACGCTCACACAGAAAGAGAGAGAGAGAGAGAGAGAGAGAGGCGAGAAGGGTGGAAACATAAAAGAAGAAAACGGATGTGAACTAAAAGAAGAAAAAGGGTAGAAAGCGAAAGGAAACGATGAAAGCGAAGGAAGCTGAAACAGACAAAACAATCTCTCTCTCTCTCTCTCTCTCTCTCTCTCTCTCTCTCTCTCTCTCTCTCTCAAGAGAAAGATTGTTAGGATAGGCCGATCAGGTTTGGTCTGTCACGAGCGAACCATCGCCACAAAAAACTCACACCCAAATGTATCAGATTTCACATGTAACATTGCACACACACACACACACACACACACACACAACCAGAGCTAAAAACCACATTCCCAAATAAAACAAACTTTGCACTCGTACCCCCAACCAACTTTCCACGGAAGCCAAAGTCCACAACTATTCATGAGGAGAACCAGAATAGCCAGGGGGGCAGATTTAATGATAAGCTTCGACTCTGCTATGATATATTATGTATGTCCTAGTTGGGCTTGTGGGTAAGATGTACAGTCTCTCTTACTACTATATACTGTAAGCGGTACTCTTGTGGGGTTAGGAAGCTTGCTAACACTTCTTCCTTATCGGTTTATTTCTGATTCTGCTATGTTGCTATATTTCTGTGCGCTATTCATGCAATCTATGTTGATATTTAAAAGACACAGAAAGATATATGGAGGATACAGTAGTTTGGAAAGTAAATCGGTATGGAAAAGGTGCTAGGGTGCCTCCTCAGCTGACGAGAATTAGGGCATGTGTTCCATCAGGGCTGGAAAGATGTACTGTCTATCGTACTACAATATACTGCGTCGCATCTGGGTTTGTAGGTAAGATGTATTGTCTGTCTTACTACAATATACTGCGTAGCATCTGGGTTTGTGAGTATGATGTTGTCACGGGGTTTTTATAATATCACGGTGTTTTAAAATATAAATGCTTAAATATTATTTAAATTGATAATAATATTCAATAATATTGAAGAGCAGAGACAATGATTGTCTTGCTACATCAAGCAACGATTACTTTACGCTGGCTTAGCACGATTCTCTGAGAACGAGAATTTATAAACTTCCTCAACAGTACACAGCAGAGACTAATTACTCACAATTGCTGAATTACTGTACTGTTAGCCTCTGGAGAAAGTTACATCACCCCTGACAATAAATAACTAATACTAATAATAATAACATCAGGTTCTTGCTGATGCATTAACTCCTGGCACAACGGATTTTAAGTTAATACAACAAGACTGGTCTAAGTACCAGTTATGAATAGTAAATGTTTATGCAAGCTAGGAGCTATATGGAAAATAAGCTTAATTTGGATTAAATGAAACAAGAGTTTACTTACATTAAGCTCAAGAAAGGAACTGTTAAATTTATTAATTACAAAAAATAAATTTAACGTTACAATTCAAATCAATTAAATGAGACGCACTCACTCACTCACGCAATAGCTAAATACTTACGCCTAGGAAAAAAACACCTTAACTAAACTCTTAAAACTAGGAAATACACAAAAGAAATACCAGTCGATGAATGCTTTGTATCACCCAGGGGGTGGGAGTTTGAAGAAACTGATACTCTGTGGAGCTTGGGATGCTAGCTGACCTCTCTTCACTTCTGAGCACAGGACCTCTCTCCGTCAAAGCCACCACTAGACTGAATTCAAATAATGCATAGGCAGGACGCACAAGCTACCGGAAGAAGGCGTGGCTAACGGTTGAGGAGAGCAGGGGCGAACAATAAAGAAACAATTGTATCGCTCAGTAGAGCACTTAGTGACGTGCATTAAATCGGTCACTTTTAAACAGTGACGAATGTTTTGAAAAGTATACCCCGAAATGGAGGGAGAAACGGTTAGCTGAGCGATACACAGTGAGTTTTCCACTAACAGTTCGTGGCTTCTCTCAAAACGGAAATGTCGCGAATTGATTCGTGACATTACGCCCCTACAAAATTAAATTTTTTCCTTATGGGAAAAAATTTGTGGATATATATATATATGTATACATCCTAAGTCATTCACACAAGATTCACACTGTGGTGTGTGTGCTATCCTGCTACAGGAGAAAGTCGCAGTCGCCAGTGAGCGAAAAAACTTCGTATTTACGTTAATAGAAGCAAGCTTGAGGGAAAAACTCCGTGACGACGGTGAAAATCCTGTACTCAGGTCAAACTGAGCGAAAAGTCGCTACATTTACACTGACAACTAATTGTTGTGTAGTGTGATGTATGTAATACACAGTGTAGGTGTGACAGTTGTAGTGTAACTGTACCTACGTGTAAAATGACACAGTAAATAATAATATGGCGACGACGAAGGCAGAGGAGAAGAGGCGGCAGCGTGCGGCAGACGATCAGCTGGCCCGCACAGCAAAACTGCTACACCCATTGCTGAACCTGCAAAACCAATTGAGGTGGAGCATCAAAAGTGTCAATGAGACAAAATTTTATTATGTTACAATTACTCTCTCTGCCTAGCAGTCAGTGCTACGACGTACATTCGAGGTCGCCATTAATTATAGCACACGATTAGTTTCGACAAGTTGAGAATCCCTGTGCAAACTCGGGTCTTCCATAGCCTCGAACCGCACACGGGTCCTCAACCTGTGCCTTAACCTACAATACTTATATTAGTACCGGGAAGCTGAGAATCCTTGTGCAAACTTGGGTCTTCCATAGCCTCAAGTCGCCTCTGCAGAGTTCTCACTTCCCCCTTAACCTACAATACAATACTTATATTAGTACCGGGAAGCTGAGAATCCTTGTGCAAACTTGGGTCTTCCATAGCCTCAAGTCGCCTCTGCGGAGTTCTCTCTCGAACTTCCCCCTTAACCTACAGTACTTATATTAGTACCGGGAAGCTGAGAATCCTTATGCAAACTTGGGTCTTCCATAGCCTCAAGTCGCCTCTCAACTTCCCCCTTAACTTACGGTACATAATATGTATGTACAGGCCCTGGACATAATGTGTCCTATGGGGCCAATGGGCGAGACGTCAGGTCTGCACCCACTTCACCACTACCCTGTCTCTCAACTGACTCAGAGATTACAGGTGTAGTTACAAATGGCACAGGAAGGGCATGTCCCTGATTAGTGGTGATACTTTGGCACACACTGCAAGAACGGACAAAACTATCTATGTCCCGTCCCATCCCTGGCCAGAAAAAGTCAGCTCGGATACGGCCCTGGGTCTTCCTTTTGCCCATGTGACCCCCTGAGACTGAACAATGACCCCATTGTAACACTGCTAGGCGGTACTTGGCGGGAACGGCAAACTGCAGTCGAACCTCGCCCTCGGGTGTTCGTGACTCACGGTAGAGCCGTCCTTGTTTGCGAAGGAACTTGGCTCGACCTCCCCGTGAATACTTAATCACTCGACCCTTTTGTTTGTTCCGCACGGCAGCAAGTGTCGGGTCAGAATGTTGTTCTTGCACAACAAGTTGACTACACATCAGATCTTGCGGCGATTCAATGATCACTGGGGTGACAGTCTGGAGCCTCAGTCATGGCTCGTGTTACCGCAGCAGCCGAAGTCTGAGTAGCGTCATCATCGGAGCAACTATCCTTGGCTCCTTGAATATTCCCAATGATGAGTTCATATAAGGGTTCTGGCATGACAACTGCAAGTGTCATACCAGTATAAAATGGAGATGCCACCTGGATACATGCCTCAGGGAACAATCTCACTGATCCATCAATAAGCTTTGCATGGATCTGTCGACCTGTATACTGCTCAGGCCGAACTAGACTCTGCTTGACAGAGCAACCTGAGGAACCATTGTCTCTCAGGGCCTTCACAGGAATGTCTCCCACAAACCCTGGCTGAACAAGGAAGGTACTGTCACCTGTGGGAGGGCCTGTGGAGGAAGCAGCTAGCCACTCATGAGGCTGCTGAATTGATGTGGCAAACATTGTGCCTTGAGGGTTATATTGGGAAGATGGAACATTGGCCATCTGTGGAGGGGGGTTCACTGTCACTGTGGGACTAGTGAACTGTGGGGAAGTACCCACACTGGTAGGGACGTGACCACCATGCTGCTGCTGAGGAATGAAGGCTGCATTCGCTTCCTGCCTCTTTTGAGCTGGTGGTGAAAAAGTTTGTCCCGACGGTCGGTTGCGTGGCTGATACTGGTGCTGGTTAGGGTACTTGTTGTACCTCTTCCACTCAGGTTTCTGAGTGTTTTGCCCCTGGTCCTTCCACTGCGGTTTTGGACCTTGGCCATTATTCTGAGAACGGCCTTGGTGCTGGGATTCAGTCTGAGACGGCTTCCCAGACTTGGCAGTATCTTTTCTGCTCCAGGTGTTTTGCTTACGAGCTTGATACCCGTATGCAGTAAAGAATGCGTCAGCCTTCTCTGCCATTTGGCTGGCATCTTTCACCTGGCAGATCTTAAGCTGTGCTATGAGCTCAGCAGGCCACGACCTCTCTAGCTGTGTACGCAGCATAAGGTCAATTATCCCCTCACGCGTGGAAGGAGTTTCATCTTTCTCCATCCACTCATTTAAGTAAGCTGTGAGACGATCAAGGAACTGAACAGCTGTCTCCTTGTCTTGGAGACGAGCTCGCATGAACTGAACTTTGGCGTCGTCTACTGTGAGACCATACGCCTTAATGAGTGCAGCTTTCATCATCTCATATGTGAGATTGTCTCCACGAATTCTGTGGAGAATATCGAGGGGAGGGCCCTCAAATAAACTAAGAAATTGGATCTGCTTAGCTGCCTCATCCAGTTGATACATGTCTGCCATGTCCTCAAAACGAGCTATGTACGGCTCGATTCGCTCGCTTTCCTTGTATGAAGGAAGCTTGATGCGTGGGGTCGCCAGGACATGTGCAGGAAGAACGCTCGTGGAGCTTGGACCAACTGCACCAGGTGTATCTGAAGCCAAGGAATCTCGCTTGAGCTTCATCATTTCATATTCGTGTTTTTCACGTGCCTCACGTTCGGCACGTTCGTGCTCTCGTTCTCGCTCGCGTTGTTCACGCTCGTATTCGCGCTGTTCTCGCTCGTATTCGCGCTCTTTCTCACGCTGCTCTTGTTCATATGCACGCTCTCTTTCACGTTGTTCGCGCTGTTCTCGCTCGTATTCGCGCTGAATCTTACGCTCTTCACGGGCATCATTCTCGCGCTGCTGCTCCTGATTATGCCGTGAGAGTATATACTCTTTAATTTCGGTTGGGTCCGAAAGACCCATTTCTTTGGCTTTCTGTAAAAATACAGTAGTAGCCATTTCGCTAATTTATTAAGCAAACCGAAATTGAGTACTGACTGCTTAGCGACGAATACTAATAAACAAAAGTAAAGAGTACAGACACAAGCTAGTGGTGACCAGTCTTATCCAGTTAACTGGCAAAGAATAAATCAAAAATGTAAATGACTAAGAACTCTCAATAATAAACACAATGGTACGGCGACTTCCCAGAAGCGAATAAAATTGTCTGGCGTTACCAAAAATAAACTAGAGTTAAGTACTCTATTGATTAATAAAGCAAAATTCACTTGCTAAATTAAGGGTAAACACCAGTAAGCTTGTGCCTATAAACTTTAATGATAAATACCTAAATATGAACGAGTGAGCACTATCTCGTGAATAGCTTTAGAGCTAGGAGTTAATATCCTGGAATGAGGTCGCCAATTGTCACGGGGATTTTATAATATCACGGTGTTTTAAAATATAAATGCTTAAATATTATTTAAATTGATAATAATATTCAATAATATTGAAGAGCAGAGACAATGATTGTCTTGCTACATCAAGCAACGATTACTTTACGCTGGCTTAGCACGATTCTCTGAGAACGAGAATTTATAAACTTCCTCAACAGTACACAGCAGAGACTAATTACTCACAATTGCTGAATTACTGTACTGTTAGCCTCTGGAGAAAGTTACATCACCCCTGACAATAAATAACTAATACTAATAATAATAACATCAGGTTCTTGCTGATGCATTAACTCCTGGCACAACGGATTTTAAGTTAATACAACAAGACTGGTCTAAGTACCAGTTATGAATAGTAAATGTTTATGCAAGCTAGGAGCTATATGGAAAATAAGCTTAATTTGGATTAAATGAAACAAGAGTTTACTTACATTAAGCTCAAGAAAGGAACTGTTAAATTTATTAATTACAAAAAATAAATTTAACGTTACAATTCAAATCAATTAAATGAGACGCACTCACTCACTCACGCAATAGCTAAATACTTACGCCTAGGAAAAAAACACCTTAACTAAACTCTTAAAACTAGGAAATACACAAAAGAAATACCAGTCGATGAATGCTTTGTATCACCCAGGGGGTGGGAGTTTGAAGAAACTGATACTCTGTGGAGCTTGGGATGCTAGCTGACCTCTCTTCACTTCTGAGCACAGGACCTCTCTCCGTCAAAGCCACCACTAGACTGAATTCAAATAATGCATAGGCAGGACGCACAAGCTACCGGAAGAAGGCGTGGCTAACGGTTGAGGAGAGCAGGGGCGAACAATAAAGAAACAATTGTATCGCTCAGTAGAGCACTTAGTGACGTGCATTAAATCGGTCACTTTTAAACAGTGACGAATGTTTTGAAAAGTATACCCCGAAATGGAGGGAGAAACGGTTAGCTGAGCGATACACAGTGAGTTTTCCACTAACAGTTCGTGGCTTCTCACAAAACGGAAATGTCGCGAATTGATTCGTGACAGATGTATTGTCTATCTTACTACAATACACTGCGCTGCATCTGGATTTTGAGTGAGATGTATTGTCTGTCTTACTACCAGTACATTATACTGCACCCCATCTGGGTTTGTGAGTAAGATGTACTGCCTGTCTTACTGCTATATAACGTGTTCCATCTGGGCTTGTGAGAGTGTACGATGCACTGTTTGTCTCATCATGATACACAGGGTATCTTGTGAAATGCGTGCCAGAACTTTACAAGGTAATTCTTGGATTAATTCCGAGTATTATGTACTGTATCAACAATGGCCTAATTATCAACCGTACACTGGAGCCGGCAAAACGTGTCCCAAGCTTCAAGGGGCAATTCCTAAACTATTTCTGAGTACAATATGCTGTATCAAAACTGGTCCAATCCTCGATATCGCTGACCTAAATGGCGACAATGATCTGGTTCATAATCCATCCATCTGCAGTAAATGTAGCTCGAAACTGTCCCCATCCTCATACAGAAGTTCTTATACAAAACTGGTCCAAGACTAAGATTCTGAAAGTTGGTAGGACACATAATTATCCTCTTCTGTTTTGATATAAATCCTTACAATATCGCCATACTCTGCATAAATGACGTACAAAAGTATATTAACAAGCCATATCCAAAAATAAATCGCCAAAGAAGATGTGTTAGGGAGCTTCCTTAATCGAAGAGAATACGGATCCTTGTATACGGTATGTCCCATCTGCGTGTGAGTCTTTAAGGTGAACTGGCTGTCTCTTGCAAAACGCCTTATTTCTCTGTTTAGCAATGGAGTGGTGCTAGAAAGGGTCTCCATGTAGTGGCAACGATACAACTAAGCTGTTCTACTGTCCGGTTATGGAAAAGTTCTTCATCATACTCCCTATCCCCCAAAAGGAATATGGCACACTGTTGGAGGAGGGAGGGCATCTTCAGCCTGCAGTCAATCGGGTTAAATTTCAATTAAGCCTGGGATTGCAACTACTACTACTTCTACTATCCATGTAGACTATGAAAACACCAACAAGCCCGTCACCTCCTCATTATTACCTCCTGTTTCTCAAGCTCCTTCATAGTATCTATAGTTCATTCACCTTAACCTGACGGAAATCGTCTTTTTCCAGTTTGCTTCCCGTAGCTCAAAGGCAAAATAAGACAATACGACGAGTCTACATCTTTCCCATAACACTTCTTTGTAACTAGCACCATATGCTAGTGTTAATCTCTAGTTACAACTAAGCAGTCAACATGGTCAGAGGGAAAGCTGACGCTTGCCTGAAATGAACACAATACAATCACTGCCAAATGCCTAATCCTAGGGTTCATTCAGGAAGACCAAGTCACTGTCACAAAACATCACACCTCGCTACGCTTCACACAGCATAACACCTCCTTATGCCACTCCATGCCGTCCTACCACGTATCTATCTTTACGAAACCCCTAATTCTATAGTTCATGCAGGGTGACCACAAAAAATAAAATAAAAAAACACTTTACCACCACTCATCACCACTCCCATCGCTCCAAACCACCTTCCCCCACACCAGTCTATCACGAATCCCCAAATTCTAGAGTGTTTCAAGCGTGGCTGCGACAAAAACGTCTCCATGTCACTACCATCACTTATTACCACTCCCTCTCGTCACCATAAAATATGCAAGACGGGTTATCTAGATGTTTAATTCACTTGCCAAATACCCAGTGCTTGAGTTCATCCAGTCACCACGATTAAAAAGTCCCCAACTCACTCCAACACCAATCACACCTCTCTCCACCCCCCCAACTCCTCTCCAACCTGTCCTCCACTGCTATCCATAATGCCAAAATTCATGCAAGGTGGTTAAGGCAAAAAACATTAGCAATTCTTCCCACGACCATTTATGACTAGTCTTTCCAGCCACTCCAAGCAAATATTCCTTACTGCTTTCTGTCAAATCCTAATTCCACAGTTCATCCAGTGTCTAGAACAAGAACGCCTCCACGCCCCTCTAACACCACTTCTTAACCCATTCCAGCCACTCCAAAATCCTCTCCCTCATAGCAATCTATTTAGAGATTCCTAATTACAAACTTAAGGCTGAGGGACTCGAAAATGCCTCGTAGCCGCTATCACCACTCCCTAATCCACTCAGGAGACTCTAAATCACCCTCCTTCATAGCAATTTACTTCGGGATCCCTAATTATAAGTTTATCCTGAATTACTACGACAAAAACTTAGTGCCACTCCCTTGCCACTCTCTCTAGCCACTCCAAACGTGCATTATATTCTCCGGCGCTGTAAACAGAAAAGCAATCAGGGTCGGCGATTTTAGGTGCCTATGCCCAGGTCGTCGGAAATGAACGAGAATTGTCCCTGTGATCGCCACCGCCGGCTTCACATCTCGCGTTACCGGGCTGATCCCCTCATTCAGGACACGTCGGTCCCAGCTGACATCGGATTTTCAACAATTCTCGTAAATCTCGCGTGTGTTTTCTGGATGCCAATGCCTAGCTTTTATGTTGACGCATTCACTCAACGGAATTTAGCAGGTAGAGGAAAATGGGCGAGTCGGATTGGTGGACAACTAAAAAAGAAAAAAAAAAAAAAAAAAGGAAAAAAACAAGCTCAAACGTCAAAAGCCAGACAGATGAATAGAAAAAGCTTTCGTATTTTCATTTTTTTTTTATCTTCTGAATTTCTATGAGAAAAGACAGTCTCATTGGTGGATATTTAAAAATAATGACTAAAATCAAGATAAATAGATGACGACTAGACAAGGAAAAAAAATTATAATATATTTTCAGTTCGCAAATCTTTATATTGACTCAGTTACTTTACAATATTCTGCTGGCAAAGAGAAATGGGAGTCAATTAAGAATACAGTTAATATGTGTAAAAAAAAGTTTAATTAAAATGAACTAATTTAACTTAGCCACGATAGTAACTAAATGATGACTTGATGAAGCAGCCACATTTACAGGTGTGCTAATATTTACGCTTATGTATTAACGGAGTTCGAGAGGCAAAGTAAAAGGGAAGGGTAAGATTGGATTATACCTAAAAAAGTCAGAAATCTTCAGCTGTCAAAGGTACGGTAGATGATGATGATGATGACTCTTAAAAGCTGGTATATTTCGAAGGGCAGTGAAAAATTCTGCTGATACATTTACTTCTCGATATTCTGCCAGTAATGGAAATATATATAAAAAAAATCAGCTCTCAAAGTTCAAGCACATGAAATATTGAAAACCCATCTGCATTTCCAGGTATGCTAAGTTTCATATTAATGTAGTTGCTTTCTTAATTTCTACACACACACACACACACACACACACACACACACACACACACACACACACACGAATAATACACGATGATGTGAAAAAAAAAAAATACGGGGATGAGTATAAAAAAAAAAAAAAGTAGCAGCTATATTTTGAATCTTATTAAACTTTTTGCTAACGATCTAAGAAAGTCATCTATTTCTCTTCGTCTTTACTCACTAACCATCCTCAACAGGGTGTATCCCATAAGCAGGACAACTTAATATTCCAACCCTGTTCTCCCATTCACCCAAAAAGTTACTGAAAGATTAAAAGAAAAGAAAGAAATAGAGAAGACAGGGGAAAAGAGAAAAAGGAAAAAAAAGACTATAATTCGTCAAAGGGCAAAATGAATGAGGACTAAAAAAAGGCAGGCAGATTTTCCAAATGCTTTACCAATTTTCTGCACAATACGATGGACGCAGTGGACAAATTCTCTCACACTGACTGGAATCTTTACCAACCCCTTCACAAGTACGAGGCTGAATAAAATCGTCTGAGGGAAGGATGGAGCTAGTAATAAACATGGCAACGTCATTAACTCTCTAAGGCTCCTATGTCTCACTCTGGTAAGTCTTTTGATAAGTAGATACACAGTACTAGAGTTGACCCGACCGTGAGAGGGTTAATGGTAGCAGTATTAACACTATCAGGCTCCTACGAATAAATCTCAAATCTGACTACGAGAAATATATTACTGGAGTTGCCCCCATTATGAAAGGGTTAATGCAGCATTCGTTAATGAAGACACTCTCTAATCCTAAAAGAAGAATATTCGATGGTATCATGCGCAAAGGTACTGTACCCTATTTACTCTAACCTGGCCTAAAACTGCCATCTCTTTATCTTGAATGCTGACTTGTAAGAAGAGATTAACAATGGGATATGATGCTAGACAACAAGAGGTGTCATGGGAAGGATGTGGAGGGATAGCACTGTCTTTTTCTGCCACTGAGGTGCGTGAAAAATGGTACAAATGGACAATAATTTATGTCGTCAGTGTAAATGAACGATAGATACATTTGCACACAACCTTAATATGGGGTTCCGCTAAAGTCTCAAAGAGTGGAACACCTGGTTTCTGAAAAGCCTTAGCAATTGAATGACGGACACGCTCGCACCTAGAGATACTCACGCGTCTAAAAATACAAGCAGCATCGTACTGCATAGGTCACGAAAAATTGCGACAGTATGCAACAATGTTAAGATATTTTTCGTCCACAAAATCAAAAACTATGATTATCTACACGGTTAATTAACAGACCTAAAAGACCTTAGACAGCTGAGGGGGCTATTTAATACACCCTCCCCCCTTTATTACTCATGAACCTCTGATCTCTTAATAATGACCGTGACTGCGACGGTATCACCACTAGCGCATTTCCCGGTTTTGTATTATCGTATGGCACGAAAAGGCTGTGCTTAGCGTAGCTTATGGTTTCTGGCCGCATACTGATAAAGGATTCTAATCAAAGTGAATGATGAACAGGTTTCCAGTACCGTTACCTAACAGATCGTGTTGTTTGGGGCATTTTGTAACTAGAATATTCAATGTATAAAGAATGTAAAGTCTTTGGTAGCTGTATAAATGAAGAAAGTAAAAACGCGCAATCTGATACATATCTTAAGATCAGGGGAATTTAAAACAAGTATCAATAAAGGAAGTAAAAACTCGCGATCTTTAGCTTAGGAGAATGTATAAATATGCGTCCTGATCCTTCTGCCGCTCACGAACTGGGAATAAAGTCACATCGGCATCAACAAAGGCCTGCCATAGTCCCAAGCGTTGGCCGGAGTCTGGGAAGGAGGAGGGGGGGGGGGAGGAAGGCGTATAAGAGTATCAAAAGCGCATCTTAAACCATTTTACTATATCTACAAAAAATTCTTGAGTTTTCGGAGATTGTGTTTCCTAACCCCAACCCTATGCCTGTCTCCCTAACGCCTACCCTAAGCCTGTCTCCCTAATCCCTACCCTAAGCTTGTCTCCCTAACCCCTATCCTAACCTTGTCTTCCTAACCCCAGCCTTAAAATTAATGAGGACACTTGGTAGCAGCAGACATATGATTTAATGGACCTCGTTATAATAACTGTTTGAAGGAATGCTGCCTTGCCCTAGCGAAGAAATCAGTTTATAGGGATTTTTTTTTTTTTCAGTTGCAAACAAGAGGATGCTAAGACGTGCAGAATAAACCGCTAAGGAAGAGGTGTTACGAAATATTCAAAGCCATTAACACCGAGAGCATGGCAGTGAAATGGCGGGGGACAGTGCGACATGGAGGCGATTTGTTTGTGGCCACCCCTTACGGGATTAAGGCGTCTGGCAAAAGATAGATAGATAGATTACCATAATAGGACGATTATGATCCCCAAATTGATCCAGGTTAGCCACAAAATATACGTAAAATAAATAAATAAATCCACCAAACTCCTCTATCATTACAATCCTCTTTCCTTTATCGCCATCTCAAGCTTCCTTCCTTCACATTCCTTTCCACTTTATCCTTCCATCTAGTTTCCTTCACCAATTATCTCCTTCATCTTGCTCTATCTTCCTCCCTTATCACAATTCCCAGTTCCCTTCCCTCACATACCCTTCTATTTTGTCCTATCCACTTTATTCCCATCACCATATATCACCATTCATCTCTGTCCCCCTCCCTTATAACCATCCCAAGCTTCTTTCACATACCCTTCCATTTTATCCTTTCACCTCTTCCCTCTTCATTTCAATCCTCCTTCCTTCTCAAACCCCTCTACATTATCTTCTCGATCTTCCTCTTTCACCATCCCAGGCCTCTTTTCTTCTGTCTCTTCCACTATCCTCATCCTAATCTTCCTTCCCCATTATGCTCTTCCACGTCATCATCTTTCCCAGCCTCCTTTCTTCACACTCTATTCCACTATCCTTCCATCTCCTTCCCCTATCCCCATCCCAACCTTCCTTCCTATGCTCTCCCCTGTTATCTTTTCCATCTCCTCCTTGCATCCCCAGCCCAAGACTTCTTCCTTCACGTACCCTCCCACTTTATCTTGCACCCCTTGAGAAATGGCCGGGGTAAATAATTTGGAAGAGTCTGTGAGAAGCAACACATCAAGCCCTCCAGGGTAATGGGGTGCGGTAAGCCAGACTGATTCTTGGCTCGAAGGAGGGTACATATATACAGAAAAAAAAAAAAAAAAAAAAAAAAAAAGCGGGGGGGGGGGAACCAGAAAACGAAAAATATCCATCTGAAATTTCTCCTCCACTCGCCACCCCAAGAAGAACCGTCATGGGAAGATTTAAAAAAAAAAAAAAAAAAAGGAAAGTGATACGTCCCCCTTCCTCCCCACCTATCCCTTGAGAAATGTCACAGGGGAATTGCAGAGAGGGATATGCCAAATGTAAGACAGAGACAGTGGAACAGAAGATCCTGATAAGAGAACTGTGTGATGCAGATAAGACTGTTTTGGACCAGTATTAGAGTCCACTAAACAAATTCTGTGGTGGTCTGTGGGCACTGAACCCATATAAAAACGTCCTCTAAGACTTCTAATATACTGTACAGTCGCCATAAAAAATCCTGTCGTCTCTCCTGCTTCTCTCTCTCTCTCTCTCTCTCTCTCTCCGAGGACTCTGAATACAATTGTGGTGAATCTGCAGCAAACGACGCTATTGACTCTGATATGAAACTAAGAGAAATTATCTGTGTCAGTTGCTGCGGATTCAACACACTGGTTTTTTAAAGTACACGGAGAGAAAAGCAGGCGATATGACACGTTTGATCCCGACTGTACCCACCTTTTTCATGACAGCGGGATGTGTGGATGACGATTCTAATAATCCTGATCACGAATACCATAAGTAAAACCATGATGACCACGATCAAGGTGACGATGGTGATGATAATGCTGACGATGATGAGGGTGATAATGAAGACCATAAAAACAATGATCCCAATAATATGCAGCCAGTTCCTTGAAAACGAACAAAATACATATGCCTTTTAAGCTTCATAAACCCTCGTTCTGCCTACTCCATTTCCTTGTATATGATTCCTGTCGAAAAAAAGAGAGAGAAAAATGGGATGTGAGCTATGCAAGACACTAAAAAGCGACGCCATTTTGTATCCAGATGTACTCAAATGGCCAAGGATTTAACAGCGTAGTACAATTATTTTTTACTGCAATATTCATCTCTGCCATGCTGGTTCATTTAGAAATTAAATTTAGGGTAGAGGCATAACAATAACCCAAGTCTCTATGAACTAAGTCGAGGCATAAGAAAGTTTGTTTGCGACGCCGATTGATTTAGAGGACAATTAAGCTCATAAGCACAATTCGAACGGGAAACATATACTGGGTGAATAACTAAAGTGATCAGAATATATATTAAGGTGATGAAAAGAGATAATGTAGTGTGTAAAGAACTTGTATATTTTGTGTTATATGCGATCACCACACAGCAAAATATGAATTATTATGCTTTACACACACACACACACACACACACACACACACACACACACACACACACACACAGAGCGTAAACCTTCCAATACATAAATAAAATGGTGTACTGTCCCTTTCAATATGTAAAAAGGGGGAACTATGCCATTCAACATGTCATAAAAAAGGGGAGAGAGGCAGAGACAGCAAAAGATGTATTATACCTACCAATCTACATACAGAGAGAGACGAGTGTGTTCTGCCATCCAATATATTAAAGAAAAAAAGAGTAGAGGGACAGAAAATTTGTATACTACCTCTAAATACAGAATTCCATACTTGCGTCCTCAGCAAATCACAATAAGTCTCCCACCACGCAAAATAATAGAATGATAAGCCTCGCCATTTTATTATTTTTTTTTTAATGCTCTCCTTGTCATATTCTCACGTAATATATATGTACAGTCAAGTACAAATTTCGATTGCTGTTCCTCCGCGCCTACTTCATACACTATCCTCCCTACTGCGTCCTATCAAAGAGAATCGTCTAGGGGCACAGCAATCAAGCTTATTTCAGTGTTGGAATTTTAGCAAAAAGGAAAGTGAGACGCAGAGGCGACATAACAGGTGAATGTTTGCCCCCGACGGTAAAGGAACCATATTCATAACACTCTCCTGAGCCAAAGATACATATACGTTTGTTTATTTACACTCTTGTCTTCACTCGTACACCTAACAGAAAATTTTGCAATCAAACCAGGGCGACTGCTGAGGCGAAATTAAGCCACAATACAGTGATTCTTATATATAATCAACGTTGCAAAAATTTGTATATCGTAAAAGTAGATTAATACTGTCAGGATATGGTTCACACTCAAAATAGGCCGCTAGTGTTACCTATCATACGATGCTATATTTTCCTTGACCATGAAAAAATAAACGGTACCAATATTAACACTATCAGGCTGATCTGGATAAACTGGTCTGGTTTTAAATGGAATAAAATACCATGCTCCCCCGCCCATTTAAAGTTCACAATACTATAGTCAATTCACTCTAACTTGGTCCAAATTTTCGTCCTTTCGTGGCTTATTTCTCGTAGCTCAGTGGCAGAAAAGGACAATACGGAGGCTCTACATCATTTCCGTAGCACCTTTTCGTGACTAGCATCAAATTATGGTGTTATTCTATATATCTAACTCAGCATTTACCAAGGAAGGATGTCAGTTTTAGGCCAGTTAAAGTGAAAAGAGTAAAGTGTTAACATTTCCAGACCCTATATTCATTTTTAGCTGTAGAAACTCCCATGACGTTCCCTAGAATACAGTACTAGAGTTGTTCTGACCGTGAGAGAGTTATGATCCCTTTTTAATACTTTCCACCGGGTCGCTGTATTTTCGCCTGACAAATGGAAGGTCAGTGTTTCGCTCAGGCAAACTAGAGACCAAGCGAAATTGTTTATTATGATTGCAGCGGAAACGGGTCCATAAAGATCGGTGTGCGGGGTTGACAGTGTTCCCGTGGCCCTCTCTCCTCTGTAATCTGAAATACATACCCAATTCACGACAATATACATGGGCGGGGCACGGTAGCGAATATACAGTCCTCCTTTGCTCGGTGTAATGTTTTCGTTCTTAACCCTTTAGTTCCGATGAAGGCTAGAGTACATACAGCCTTCTTTTGTTTAATGTAATGCTTTTGCTTTTAACTCTTTGGCTCTGATCACCGCTAGAGTACAAAGAGCCTTGTTTTTGCTCAATGTAGTGTTTTCTTTCTTGGCCCCTTGGCTCCGAAGAACTATTTCCTATTTTATTCTTGAAACTACCTGACGACCGGAGCTAGCGTGCAGCCTAACAGCGAAGGGGTTTATGAAGACTTTATCTAACCCCTCCAGTCAGAAAAATCTACCATACTGTGAATAAAATCGTCTGGCGGTACAAATAAAAAAAAATACGTCCTCGGTTATCAGAGATTAATCCCTTCAGTCAGATGTGGAATTCTCTATTTTATTCCCGCATGTCCAGACGATTTTATTAAGCTTAAGGAAGGCTTTTCAAAACTGTAGAGGATTATAGCCTTCATTTATCCTTCAGTACAAGAGATCCTTCCCATAAACCTGGTCCAAATCGTCTGGAGGTAACACGAATGAGGTCCTCTGTCTCTAGGGCTTATAAATACATACCCCACCCACGGCAACGTATTAAGGTGGGACATGCCAGAGTTGGTACAGCTTTCTTTACCGTAATGCTAGGTTTTCGTTTTGCGTTAACTCTCTCTGCAAAATTCATCGTGTAATAAGTCTAACTAAATGCTGTGGTTAAGGTACACGGAAGGGTAGTAAAAGAGAAGGTGAATATCAGGTGAACACTGAACACGATAATTTCTCTAGTGGTTAGGTTTTCATTTTACATTAATTCTCTCTGCAAAATTCATCGTGTAATAACTCTGACGGAATGCTTTGGTTAAGGTATATGGGAGGGTAGTGAGAAAGGTGAATATCAGGTTACAATGAGCATGGTGATATCCTGATTGGTAGGGGTATGTGGGTTAAATATTTGCAGCGAAACAGTTAGTGGACAAACATGTGAGAAAGAGAGTAGGAACAGTATAGTATTTATGTCTCTGGAAAAAATAATACACCATGAGACCAAGTGAACAGAGGGGACTTAACCAAGTGAACAGAGGGGACTTAACCAAGTGAACAGAGGGGACTTCCGGAAGGTGTTGCATATGTGCCATGTGGAGGAGAATATCGCTGAATGCTGTAGAGTTGATATAAGCGATGCATGTGTACAACTGGTAGGATATTTCAGTATTTCAATATTTCCTCTGGAGTGAAGCAGGGATGTGTCGCGTGTCCCTTGATTATTCAATACATACATGTGTGGCTGGGGTGGTGGGAGAGAGCAAAGGAAGGGCTGACAGAAGAAGTAAAGCTTTATCCTTTTTTCACTCTAACTCTGCCTAAAAGTACCATTTCTCCAGCCTGAATACTGAGTTGCAAGAATAGATTAATACTATGT
This sequence comes from Coenobita brevimanus, assembly GCF_032717465.1. Taxonomy (NCBI): domain Eukaryota; kingdom Metazoa; phylum Arthropoda; class Malacostraca; order Decapoda; family Coenobitidae; genus Coenobita; species Coenobita brevimanus. Next base: position 9,186,398 of record NC_137041.1, read on the forward strand.
GATACTAGTCACGAAAAAGTGCTATGAAGAGGAAGTAGAGTCTTTTTTTTTTTTTTAGTCTACTACTGAGTTACATGATATAAACTGCAACAGGACAACCATCTGGGCCAAGTTAATGTGAAAGAACTGTAGCGAAATAAGATGACGGATGAAACACTGATATATGCCGTAATGCAGTACTGGTCGTAGTGAACAGAATCTTTACTGACTGCTTACGAGTTTGTGAGCAGCGAGGTGTAAAATGTAGGTTAAATGCAGATAAAACAAAAATAATGGTGGCTGAAAAAGACGGTAAGTAACAATGTGATGTAAAATTATGTGAAGCAGAATGATGTAAAATAACGTAATGTAAACTGATGTGATGTAAAAGGATGCGATGTAAATTAATGTGATGTAAAATAATGCAGTGTAAAATGATGTGTAATTGATGTGATGTAAAACGATGCGATGTATTATAATGTGATGTAAAATGACGTGATGCAAAATAATGCGATGTGAAACGATGTGATGTAAAATGATGGCTGCTGAGAGGGAAGGTAATTAACAGTGATATATGTTGGTGACTGGGAAGGGACTGGAGGTGGTGGAATAAGACAAGTCGGGTGTAACAATAATAAGAACGGATAATGCATGAAAATACGGACAAATCAGGCAGCCCAAAGACGAAACGTAAGTAAATAAGCTGCCAAATGACTGCAAGAGCGTATTTTAGTGCCAACCTCAATGTATGCGTAAGACCTTGAAATGGTATGAAAATTATAAACCAAGAGTGAGATTAATAAGAACAGGAAACGGACAACAGTAGATTATAACTAGCCTAACCGAGCCCCGTAAAATGAAGAGAGAAAAATATAATCGAGAAGATATTTAGAGATTCTTGGAAATGCGTCTTAAAAAAAAAAAAAACTAAAAAGCCAAAAGATCCAACTCGAATTCCCAAGCGGAGGTGAGAAAGACCAAATCGTCGAAGAAGCACAAACAGCTTATACAAAATGCATATGCCAAGCCCCCCCCCCTCCCCCACGAGCACACACACACACACACACACACACACACACACACACACACACACACACACACACACACACACACACCAGACAAGAAAATGAAACTGACAATATAATTTATCACCTCCTATTCGGCAAAAGCTACCATGCAATACCGGTATTAAATTGTAACTTCAGGACTATCATGACCTGAAGAAGTACTTCTTAGAAATCGATTGGGGAAAAGAACTTACGGGACAAGATTTAAATATTATATATGGGAAATTCTGTGATCTTTAGGAAATGGCAAATGGAATTTAATGTGGACCAGTGTCATATAATTAAATTTGGTAAAAGTGAGAAAAGACCAGATTGGGATTTTAAGTTAGGAAGATCAACCCTACACATATCAGAAAGAGAGAAGGACTTTGGAGTAAGTATCAATAACAGACTATCTCCAGATGATCATATCAGTGGGAAGGTACGTGACATGTATACATTGCTTCCTGATATGAGAACAGCATTCACATACTGTATATAAATTAAGACATGTTGAGAAAGATAATGACATCATTCATCAGACCAACCCTGGAATATGCATCAGTAGTATGGAATCCTCATATCAAAAAACACATAGATAAGATTGAAAAAGTACAAAGGGCAGCTACAAGATGGATACCAAGCTTAAGGGATCTAAGCTACGAAGAAAGATTAGAAAAACTGAATCTACCAACACTACAGGAGAGAAGGAAAAGAGGAGACATGATTATGCTATATAAATGGATCTCAGGGAAGGAGAAAATAGACATAAATAAATATATAACCTATGGGGAAGAATTAGCAAGAGGACGCTGCAAAAAACTACATGAAAATAGAGGCGATAAAGACGTAAGGAAATTTAGTTTCCTGAATAGAGCAACTGATCAGTGGAATGCACTACCGAATGATATAGTGTGTGCCAAAACTATTCATAAATTTATGGATATGTATGATAAAAATGGTCTAATGCACGGGACAGTACGAGCCTGACTCATTCCTGTAAAGATACAATTAGGTACGAACAACTAGGTAAGAACACACACACACACACACACACAACCAATCTCTCACTCTCTCTCTCTCTCTCTCTCACACACACACACACACACACACAACCAATCTCTCACTCTCTCTCTCTCTCTCTCTCTCTCTCTCTCTCTCTCTCTCACACACACACACACACACACACACACACACACACACACACACACACACACACACACACACACAAATCTGAACACAAAAACAAAACTGCGCCAGAAAACGTATGTAGGAAAAATACAGTGGTCAAAAGAACATGCGGACATCCTCAGCTTCTATAAAATGTGTGTTCCCAAAAAACCACCGTAAAGACGAAAAGAGTCAAGTCAGTTCCAAAAAACTGCGAGAGAAAAAATAATGTTCTCTCAACCACACACAACCACATTCACCCCTTGACACACACACCCACCCACCCACACCCACCTACCCACACACACACACACACACACACACACACACATTCACTCTCCCCCAACACACACAAATTCATCCCACACACACCTCACATTCAACCCCACACACACACACACATTCAACTCCCCCCCCCCACACACACATACACCCCCACACATACATATCTAAACCCACCTGAAACAAGTGCACTGAAACCAGGTAAATACATCCAAACAAATCTCACAAAAGTCAAAATATATTCACTAAACGGAGATCCTTCCCCTCTAGAGAATATACCTCCCTCTTCAAAAAATAAACTTTTTACATAATACAATCCCTGAAAAATAAAATACTGTGGGAGAAATACAATGAAGCCCCACAAAATGAAGAAAAAAAATCGTCAAGGAGATATGCAATGCTTCTATAAAATGTGCGTCTTTCCCTCCCCCCCCCAAAAAAAAAGGAGAGGAAAAAAACAAACAGACTAAAGAAAGAGGCTGGCATGTCCGGTCGCCCTTCTGAATTACACATGAAACTCTGGGATGAAACACAAGACAGGAACCTCCCTCAGCCTGTTCATTTAACCCTCATGGAGCCTGGTTTATTTCATTTCTTGCTGACAAGGGAGGATTTTCTTCACCTCGGCAACACCAGATGGAGGAAGCTGGAAGGTTCTCAGTCCTTATAGCACCTTGATGCATCTTTCTGTATACTGTTGCACTTTCCAGGCGATTTCCTTAAGACTTGGAACATCAAACGCGGTGTCACTGCACCTTTCCTGTTACATGGTTATTTATTTTTTATCTTTCAATGTACATTTCCTGCTTCCAGACGATTTTCTTAAAACTTACGACCCCAAACGCGCTGTCACTTATCCCTCGCTGATACATGGCTACTTTTTCTGAATATTCTTGTTACCTCCGGACGATTTTATTTGTCTTGGGAAAACAGGGAGAGGAGAGTTAGTTTATTTCACGCTTTACCGGGACATCTGATCTATTTTTGCTGCTGATAGACGATTTTATTCAGCTTTTGTAGAGACAGGAGAATGACATCAGGAGAAATCGTCTAACTTTTAAAATTACGTGCAGGTGTGGTGCTAAGAGTCCATTCCAGAGGCTTTGTCGCTTGCGAGCCAAGAGCCGCATGCAGATTCATTTCATCCCTTTGACTACGAGAAGTTTTGGACTTTTTGTTGTTCTAAGGATGTTCACTGCGAGACTGGAAAGTATGCGAGACTGGAAAACAATGTGAGACTGGAAAGCTAAGTGAGACTGGAAACATATGCGAGACTGGCAAGCTATGCGAGACTGGAAAGCAATGTGAGACTGGAATGCTATGAGAGACTGGAAAGGAATGTGAGACTGGAATGCTATGCGAGACTGGAAAGCAATGTGAGACTGGAATGCTATGCGAGACTGGAACGCTATGTGAGACCGGAAACCTATGTGAGACTGGAACGCTATGCGAGACTGGGAAGCTATGTGAGACCGGAAAGCTAAGCGAGACCGGAAACCCATGCGAGACTGGAAGGCTATGCGAGACTGACAAACAATGTGAAAATGAATTGAGATTTTTGCGGTTTAGAAGCCGAAAGTCTTATGCTCATTCGTTTAATCCTCTTCACTGTGCTAAGTTCTGTATTCTTTGTAGTTAAGGAGATTATGCATTGCGAGACACGAGACTTCAGTGCAAGGATAGATCTTAGATCATAACGCCGATGTTTTCTTTTAATCTTTATGCTACGTTGACCTCATCTTTTTACATTATATTTTTGTGTTTAACAGTTAACCCCTACATTACACTGACCTATTTTTTTTTTTTTTTTCACATTATATTCTTGTTACTTCTACTCAATTTTATATAGATTACGAATGATCTCTAGCATTAAAGAGGTCAGTATTGGCTGTATCTATCCTCTTCAGTTCGGAAAAGTTCTACCTAGCTGAAAAAATTATCTGGTGGGAGTAAGATAAAAAGAAATGGTGGCAGTAAAAATAAAATTAAAAATACATCACCGGATTCAAGGGGTTAAGGGCCCCAAGATTCGCGTGGAAAATTGGTTAACTCTCAGACTGCGATCCACCAGCTTATATCTCATTCAGTTTACCGCCAAACTTTTTTATTTTTTTGCTCCACCACGCGAAAAAAAAAAAAAAAAAAGTTCATGGAGATTGCTTCTAACCTTTCACTACAAGAGATCTTTCCTAAGCTGAATAAAACCATCTGGCAGTGAAATGAGTAAAGCTGCAAGACCTGCCACTATTCATCATAAAATCATCTGGAAATGGAATAAGCAAAACAGAAAGACCTGCCGGGGTGTCCTCTCATTTTTTCCCAAGTTTACCAAAACGTTAGGGACCAAAAAAGAATAGAACAGACTACCTTGTATTTTTCCCAGGCTTAATAAAATCGTCTGTCGGAGGAGTGCACCAAATAGAAAGCCCCTGAAACTGAGGAGGTGAGACTCTAGTGCCAGGGTTTTGTAGTTTAGTGGCGCAATTCGCATGCAAATTCGTTTAATCCTCCAGGGCGCCAAGTAGCACTCCCAGCCGACGGAAAAAGCGGCACACATCAAGCAAGCTTAGAGCCGGTGAAGGCCAGGCTGTGAGTTCTCATTTGATCTCAGGGGTGTGGATGAGGTTCACGAAACGATGATGATGATGATGATGATGATTTGATAGACTGGCTGATTATGACTGACTGATGATGATGACGATGACGACTACGAAGATGATGATGCAGACAATGGCGGCTACGATGATGATGATGATGGCTGGATGTGGGGATGATTATGAGAAAGACATGGAATGAGAGAACACGATGTGGGAAAAATAGAATAAAGGAAGGATGACACGGGGCATGGTCAGTCTGTGTGCTCTCACTTGACCTGGCATGGTGTGGATGAGGTTCACGAAACGACGACGACGTCGACGACGAAGACGATGATGATGATGAAGTAGGATGATTATAACAGAAAGGTACACGAGACTTCAATTATATACATGGAAATCGAAGCATAATCATCAACAAGTGATATTATTTCAAGACTATTTGCACATGATATTTTTGTAGTTTAAAAGCAATTTGTGCCACCACTACGAAAATTATTACCATCGATATTTTTAGCTTCTTTGTAGCTCAAAACGCCCATAGTATATCTGAATTTAGAGTCAATGGATGTGTGACCCAATCCAAAAGGCACTCTGTTGACAGTTCTAATTCCCTGCCATCCTGTACTTATTTCCGCATCTCAAACCTTCACCTCTCCATGTAGCTCTCTCTCTCTCTCTCTCTCTCTCTCTCTCTCTCTCTCTCTCTCTCTCTCTCTCTCTCTCTCAACAGCCCAAACCAAACTCTTGGTATCTCATATTCCCTCTTACACTCTGTCATACTCCCTCTCTCATGCTTTCTGGCACTTTCCCTCTCTCATATTCTCACCTCTCTCTCTCTCTCTCTCTCTCTCTCTCTCTCTCTCTCTCTCTTTCTACGTTACTGGTACCCTTCGTTTGTTTCTGTTCACCCGACCAGTTCTGCTGTTTTAGGAGTTCTCCCTCCCTCTCTCCCTCTATCTATCAATCTACACCTCTATCTATCCATTTCACACACATCCTCTCTCTCTCTCTCTCTCTCTCTCTCTCAACGCCAGGGTGATAGGGCTGATCCGGGTACACTTGCTACCGCCGTGAATAATCGCCTTAGAGCTCCGCATGTTGTTGAGTCGAGTTGCTTGTTGGGTCGGTCAGGGTGAGGGAGGAGGAGGGTGAGAGAGAGAGGGAGGAGGTGGGTAAGAGAGAGAGGGAGGAGGTGGGTAAGAGAGAGAGGGAGGAGGAGAGAGAGGGAGGAGAAGAGTGAGGAGGGAAGACAGTGTGGGAGGAGGGGAGTAATGCAGAAGTGCGTTGTGGTGGTGGTGGGGGAAAGGTACAGAAATAGGATGTGAAGAGAGTGGATGAGACAAAGACGGGTACACAGATGTGTGTGTGTGTGTGTGTGTGTGTGTGTGTGTGTGTGTGTGTGTGTGTGTGTGTGTGTGTGTGTGTGTGTGTGTGTGTGTGTGTGTGTGTGTGTGTGTGTGTGTGTGTGTGTGTGTGTGTGTGTGTGTGTGTGTGTGTGTGTGTGTGTGTGTGTGTGTGTGTGTGTGTGTGTGTGTGTGTGTGTGTGTGTGTGTGTGTGTGTGTGTGTGTGTGTGTGTTCAGATAAAGCGAGACTTCTCACAGTAAAGAAGAAAAGGATCTACATATTTCGAACTTCCGAAACCAGCACATAAAAAAAAAAAAATCTATCTTTTCAGCAACAGATATTCCTTTCCCTCCTCCTTAGAAAAACACACCAGCTAAGATAAGATGGAAAAGCTCTTGAGGATCCACGTATCTTCAATTTCCCATTCTCATTCATCATTTTCCAGTCCTAATTTCCCCACAAGAGAAGGCGGTGAGGTAGGATCCAGAAACAAACAGAGAAAGCACAGAATTAGAACTGCCAAACAGAAGGCTCAGTGAAATCATTTACACATCATCCAAGCCTTTGAAACACTGGGTTCACCACATTCGCAACAACTTCCACTTACTTTCTGTCCTCCTCCTCCTCATCATCATCATCACTTTGGAAACCTCTCTCTCTCTCTCTCTCTCTCTCTCTCTCCATTTTTCATCTACCTCTAGTATTCTTTCCTGCAAAGTCACCTTATCCAAGAATCAAGAATATATCAGTGTCGTACGCCTTTCTTAATGCCCTAATAATTTCCTCCTCAAAAGCCCCGTCACCTTTCCTTCAACTTATTCTTAATTTTCCTCTCTAATACTATTCCCTGTATTTTTAATCTACCACTAAAACTCTTACCTGTAAAGTCATTCTGGCCAAGAGTAAAAAATATATCCCTTTTGAACATGTCTTCCTAATTCCTATACCCTTCAAATTTCCATAACAGAAGTAACGAACTCCTTCTCCTACCACGAATTCCTTTAATGTCGTCAGTATTTCTCATTTGCCACTCGCATTCTTCCCTGTAATGTCACCTTGGCCAAGAGTCAAGAATATACTACCTCATACCGGTACATGACTTTCCTATGTTCCTATCCTATAATCATTTGTATTTTTCATCTGCCACTCCCGCTCTTCCCTGTTATGTCGCCCAGGCCACGAGTCAGGAATATATCACTTTCGCACATGTCTTCCTAATTGCAAAGCCCTCCAAATTTCATCCAGGGCAGAGACCAGCCATTAGGGTATATGAACTATGCAGGCGGTACATGAAGGGCTCAGGCTGCCCCCAGACCCGAAGTCCCCAGCCACCCACACCACATCTCACCTCACCCTGCCTCACACACACTTGCCACACCCACACCCTGCCTCACCCATACTTGTCGCACTCACACCCGGTCTCACCCACACCCGGCCTCATCCACACTTGCCACACCCACACCCTGCCTCACCCACACTTGCACACCCACACCCTGCCTCACCCACACTTGCCACACCCACACTTGCCACACCCGGCCTCACCCACACTTGCCACATCCACACCCAGCCTCACACATATCATCTCTTGCACTCATCCTGCCTCATCCTTACCCTGCCTGGCATACACCGTTCCCCAACCACACCATAACTCAGCCTAATTCACGCTCCATTTAATCCCCACCTCACCGACACCCTTTCTAACCCACACCCTGCCACACTCACAACTTGTCCTACTCTCTTACTGTTCTAACCACATCCTGCCTCATGTATACCCTATCTACCCACACCCTTCTTCACCACAGTTATACCTTCTATTACCCCCACCTTGTTTTACCCACTCCCATCCACAATAACATCTTCCGTTAACCCCACACTCTGTCAAAACCACAACATGCCTGGCTCACACCATGCAACACCCACATCCTACCACACATACACCCTACCTTACCCAGACCATTCCACACTCAGAGTACATCCCACGGCATATCACACCTACGCTCTACAACACCCACACCATACAACATCCACTTTAAAATACATCCACATTATACTATATACACACCAAACTACTCCCACTTCCGAACAACTACCACACTAAACACGCCCATACTAAACCACACCCAAACCAAACCACATCCACACCTTACCACATCCACACCTTACCACAGTCACACTACCACGCCCACACCCTACCACACCCACATTCCACCACACAATCTCATCCACATCTTAACTCTCACCAAGCCACACTCTTCCTCTGCCTAACCCCACATCATCCCACCTTACTCTTGCCCTGCTTCGCCCGCAGTGTGTTGGACCCTTAACCTACTGCACCTTAAACCTGCCTTACCCTCACCTGCCCCACCTCACCTAGTTCTACCGTCACTGCCTCGCCACGCCCTGCTTCGGTCATACATTCCTTCACCTTTCTGTGTATTTAATCTCTGCTTGCTCCACAACCTGTCGTACTCACTCCCGACTCATTCTCCTCACCTACACCCTGCATCTTCCACACACTGGCACACCCACATCCTACCTCACCCACACCCTGTCTCATCCACACCCTGTCTCACTCATACCCTGTCTCACTCACTCACACACACCCAGTTCTTATGTCATTAAAACCCTGCCTCACCCACACACTGTTTCATCGACACCCTCTCTCACCCAAGCCCTGCCTAAACCACATCTTGTCTCACTTACACCCTGCCTCAACCATACCTTGCCTCGCCCTCACCCTGCTTCATCTACACCCTGCCTTATCCATTTCCTGCGTCACCCACAACCTGCCTCAACCACACCCTTCTTCACCCACATCCTGTTTCACCCACATCGGTAGAGGGTTGGCCTGCAGTCCTAATGGACCTAGGTTCGAATCCCCGCTAGGGCAGGGAACAGTTTAAGGATTTGAATTTCTTTAAAGCAGACTTTACTGATCTACCAGACGACCCGCCGACATGTCATAAAAATACCCCCGCTAATACCAATGGTTCTAGGACAATTGCCCCCCGGACAGTTGCTCCCTGGACATCTGCCCCCGGACAACTGCCCTCTGGACAACTGCCCTCTGGACAACTGCCCCCGTAGGATTATTTTCCCCCACACATCAGACGGGATGTAGGATTATTGCCCCCCGGATAACTGCCCTCGTAGGATAATTGCCCCCCGAGGATAACTGCCCCCAAGAAACATCCCACGGGCACTCGATACCCATCCACAACAGGCAGCAGACAGACATTATTATGAACGTATTTTTTCTTTGCATGCATTCACTAAAAGTGAACAATTTACTTCTTTAAGTCAACAAGTAGGATACTTACAATATAATCAGGTCGTCGAAACATATAGGTCATGTCACACTTGATGTTCTCGATGTTGAAGAGGTGCATGCATTCACTTTCAAAATTGGAACTGAAAATTATAAGCGATGCTCCGCAGATAATCAACGATGTCTTGCTCTTCAAACTGTCCGACAATGTTGAAAATTCTCTGCGTCAAGTCCTGATATCGCTTCTTTTTTGGTGGTGGCGGATGACCTGCCAACATCTGGTTGATGACCACTTCGTTGAGGGTTTGCTCTTTTCTCAGTGTCTGGAGAAACTTCCAGATGTTTGGGTGGCACTCCGATATGCTTGACTGTACGTGGTTGTGCCACCCTTCAACGGCGTTATTGGTGCGAGGCAAGTCCTCCATCAGGCGCCCATGCATGTTCCACATGTCAATCGGGAATAACGAAGCTCGCCTAGCTTGTTGCCGTATCCTTCCGATGTATGTGTCTTCGAAGTAGTCCATGATAGGATCAGCTTCGGGGGGCATAATTTCCTGAAGCACTTCGAAGGCATTCAGCACCTCGTTGAGCGGCACGAAGGCATGCGCACTTTCAGTGCAAATTCCGCAATGGCTTGATACGTTTGTTGGAGTCCTTCGGATTGCACTTTACGGTAGACACTTTGCGAGAGGTGTTAAAAGCAGCCATTCACTGTCACGCCAGGGAACACTGACTCTATAGCATTCATTGCGGCTTGTTCATAGTCGATCAGCACAGTGTCTGGGCTCAGCATTGGGTTTATTTGCAGCAGCTGTTCGAACAATGCCCGGTAAGTGGATTGCTGCTTGTTCGGCAACAAAGCGTAAATGCATGGAAATACTTGGTTGTGTGTTAACGCGTGAACAGTATAAAGCTGGTAGAAAACTGCTGGCACCACTTTGAATGTTCCATCAGCGAACCAATTCACTGAGTTTTGCAGAAGTTGTAAGTTCGTTCTAGTGGAAAAAATCAGCATACACTGTTGTGTCGGGCCGTTATCGTACTGCAGGAACTCCTCTCCGCCAGCAGTGACTCTGTATTCTTCGGGTATGTTCATATCAGCAGCGCTTAACGGTAATGGATTAGGTCAACTGACATTCTGTTTATGGTGGCGAACATCCCGTCTGATGTGTTCTATTGATGGCAACTGTACTGAGGCATCCTCTGAAAGACCCTGAACTGTTTGGCTAATAATCTGCTGCGAAGTCTCGTGTGAGCTGACCGCTTTATTTTTGACGACCCACCTTGACAGCATGTGTACAGTTTGTGTGTTGAAGCTGGCAGCAATTTCTCCATCACGCACCTTGAGCTTGGCCTTACAGTTGTTGTGCCGACGTCTTTCACACTCCTAGGACACCACGTCATTAACCAGGGTCTTCTGCTTCAGGTATATGTGGCCTTCGTAAATGAGCTTTGGCTTGCCACGCTCACTTGGAATGAACTCCATGGTTGGATGAACCTACACCGTTGTTAGAAATGCAAATCGCAACCACAGCCAGCAGTAATGCAACAGTATTGCATTGGACGTCGACCACAGACTGATACAACCGGCTTCACCACACAACTCCGAAAGACTATCAGAAGGGAAGCTTTCATCATCAGTCAACACTGGTTTATGTTTTCGGAACAGTGAGAATGACACCATGGGTCGATGAACACGGCTTGCGCTTCATAAGCCCCACTTACTATACATGTTTTGTATCGGTGGTTTTGATGTTTGTTTGTTGTGCTGCCAGTTTGGGGGGCATTTATCCACGGGGGGAAATTATCCTACGAGGGCAGTTATCTGGGGGGCAGTTGTCCAGGGGGGAAATAACCCTACGGGGACAGTTGTCCAGAGGGCAGTTATCCGGGGGGGCAGTTGTCCGGGGGCAGATGTCCAGGGGGCAACTGTCCGGGGGGCAATTGTCCGGATACCAATACCAACACACCAGTCCAGTACGAGACAGCCCTTGCATGCATTCAGAATGGACGGTGGGTGTTAGTGCCGAAGTGGTGACATGTGGAGGTGTATGGATGTAGGAGGACTAATGGGCCTTGATAACAGGCTATAAAGCCTATGCCCAGAGTTGGTCACAAAAAAAAAAAATAATATACACTACTTGCAATTTATTCAATATTTCTACTATGCTCTGACATGAGATTCTGGGTGAAAATATATCAAGTTTCTCCACATGTATATAATGGCATAACATGAAGCGATTATCGATGCAAGTTGGTAAGGCAATGATCCACCTGTGCTCTACCTTAATTATGTAATTAACCTTTTTCACTACGATGGCTTGGTTTACCTTGCTACTACCAGACGCCTATATGTAACTTAAGATCACTGAAATTGTAAAGACTACCCTCATTAACATCCTTGCTATAATGACGGTCTTATTAATTAAAATTTTTCCCTTAATGAATAACTATAGGTTTATTTATTAAAGAAAGGTCCTTTTTATTAAAAAACAATATATATCACAAAGCAAAAACTGCGCGCGCACACACACACACACACACACACACACACACACACACACACACACACACACACACACACACACACACACACACTCTTTTACCCCACCACTCTACACAAATATCCCACCCATCTTCCTCGTCCCCAGTTCAGAGAGGACAGACAACGATAAAACCATGATTCTCCATCACCCGAGGAAGCTGTCTCAATTTCAGGTTACCTCCTGGGATTTCTGCTGACGAGGGGGACTTAGGGAAAAAAGAAAGACACACACACACACACACACACACACACACACACACACACACACACACACACACACAAAGGGAAGTTAAGAAAAAATCAGAACAGTCAAGAAAAACACACACACACACACACACACACACACACACACACACACACACACGCGGATACTCTTTTGAGGAGGGTAGGTGGGAGAAAAGTCGAATCTCCGGAGAAAAACAAGACAGATTGAAGGCTTTCCGGTCAGCGAACACAACAGACGAATCACTTGTTTTCTATCATGGTCGGGCAGATAAATAGCCCAATACCAGCCACTCCAGCCCTCACACCACCATCACCAGCATTGCCAGAGTTTTTTACCTGACTCTTCCATGGCACTGTAGAGTTTTCGTAACAGGCTCTATTAATCCTTCCAGTATGGTGACACTTTTCTTAGAGCCGTATGCTTTGACGTTAAATATCAATGTAGAATGCACGCTTCCAATTTCTGACGATAATTTCTGCAGTACGTGACAAAATGAAACATGCCTGGCCTGCCCTACACCACTGCTAACTGCACTCTGTATTGTAGGATGCAGGCTGACTAGACCTACTAACCACAGGAGTTCCATAAATGATCGTCAAAAACAGGTGGCTTGCATCCTACGTCGCGATGAAGGATCTACGCATAAAGCATTTTTTCTGTCGCAATATCAGGCAACTTAGGAAAGGGCCTCATTGTACAGAAGCAGACACACACAAAGACACAGACATACAAACACAAAGAAACACAGAGAAGGACAGACACAGACATACCGATATAAAACCAACAAATACAAATAAGCGCGCGCGCGCGCACACACACACACACACACACACACACACACACACACACACACACACACACACACACACACACACACACACACACACACACACACACGGGTCCCCAAGCAGAATCATAATTAACTGAGGCAAACAGTTCAGGGAGCAGTTAGCTACAGAAAAAAAAAAAAAAAAGATAAAAGATAAATGCATATAAATGGATTTGGGAGTGTGTGTGTGTGTGTGTGTGTGTGTGTGTGTGTGTGTGTGTGTGTGTGTGTGTGTGTGTGTGTGTGTGTGTGTGTGTGTGTGTGTGTGTGTGTGTGTGTGTGTGTGTGTGTGTGTGTGTGTAATTCCCAACAGTAATTTTAACACTGCACATCACATACTTTTTCTATACAACCATCCGCCACAAACGTACCTCCACACAACATAACTACACTTAACTACTGCGGTCTTTCCTACACATACCTCAAATATCCACGTCACACAGCACACCACACACATCATATTACATACACCACATGCACCACATGTACAAAATACCACACAACACAAAACATGCCTGCCAAACAGCCTAATCTACTTCCCACAAAACATATCCTCCACGTAGGTTTTTCCAGCACAAACATACTCACCAAAAAATACGCCTCGCCTGATGGCAGAGCACACATACACCTCCACGTCACTCCAGCACATGCACAAGCACACACACACCGCTCGCCGGCTCAGTGGTAACGCTCTCGCCTAGCATCTGCTAAGACGGGGGTTTGCGTCTAGCTCGGGATACGAAAAGTTTCACTAATGAAATGGGTGGTCACTGTCCTCCTTAAGCAAGATGATAGGTGTGTGCGTGTGTGAAGGTCAAGGTTTTGCCCTTAGATCGGACTATATGAGGTATCAGCTCTCTTCCTTGAGGGTAAAATGCTTGATCACAACCATCACGTGATCCTGACCGGCCCGGTGAATTACACTCCTTCACATATACACTGAGTATTTCCATCCATTATTCTCTCCTCCTTCCTTCCCTTCTCGTCTCTCGCGTTCATAAACCTATATCTGCGCATCTGTAACAGTCTGTGTACTATCAGTCTGTTTCATTATTTCTGAGTCTTTTGTCTTTCCTTCTTTCTGCGTCTGTTTGTCTTTCTTTCCTTCTATCTGTCCTTTTCTTTCCTTTTTTCTGTCTGTCTGTCTGTCTTTTTTTTCTCTCTTTCTTTCTCAGGCAAGCTTACATACAGCAGATTCAATAGGCACATACATACATCCATATTTGAGCCCCTTTGCCCAAGCTCTTTCATTATACAGGACGCACGACCCACCCACTCCTAGGCGATTGAACGTGTGTGTCCTGCGTGTGATGAATCCAATGACTCAGAGGTGCGAACGTAGAAGGGCTGGTGTGTGTGTGTGTGTGTGTGTGTGTGTGTGTGTGTGTGTGTGTGTGTGTGTGTGTGTGTGTGTGTGTGTGTGTGTGTGTGTGTGTGTGTGTGTGTGTGTGTGTGTGTGTGTGTGTGTGTGTGTGTGTGTGTGTGTGTGTGTGTGTGTGTGTGTGTGTGTGTGAGAGAGAGAGAGAGAGAGAGAGAGAGAACCCAAACATTCCAGAGAAAAATAATTTCAGTCGGATCCGAATAACATTAACTATTAAACTATTAACTTAGATAAATCCTATAAATATTTTGTAATGGCTGGGGATATCTGAGCCTCGTGTTGACTAAAATACTTTAATCATGAACTCTGTAATAATAATTTTTTCCCCATGATGTGTCTTTTTTACTCCAATTTGCTTCTCCCTTTTTCTTCTTCCTCTTCTTCATATTATTATTATTATTATTATTATCATTATTATTATTATTATCATTATTATTATTATTATTATTATTATTATTACTACTACTACTACTACTACTACTACTACGACCACTACTACTACTACTATTTCTATTATTCATTTCTTTCTTTTTTCTTCTTCTTAACCACCAAACTATCTAACTAAGCCATTAAGAACACCTTGTAACGAAAAGGCTACAAAAGCCATATTTAATCAATAATAATATGAAGAATAAAATACATAAGAAGTCCTCGTACTGACGGGGTTAAATTAAGAATGGTGGCAACTGACCTGGTTTCTAAAGTCTGTTATCTTTCACTTTTTTTTTTTTAACAAGAATATATAAGAAAAAGTGTGCAACTGTAACTCAATATCAGGTAGTGAAAGCTGAGAGAAGATAAATAGCCCTATCACTGTAATTAATGTTTTTCTACTTTCATTTTTATTACCATCAGATATTTTACTTAGCCAAGGAACATTTCGAAGGGTGAGTTTAGACATAAGCCTTCATTAACCCATTCCATCCCCTCACAAAAAATAGTAAAAAATAAATAAATAATAATAGTTCTGGTGACAGCATGAATTATACCACAAAAAGGATACTGAATTATTTGAAAAGCCTTAAATGGCACAAGATAAATAAATGGATGAAGTGACTGATTATTAAGATAAAAGGTAAAAAAAAAATTGTGCGGAGATTGATGTGTCTGCCTTTAATATTCAGCTCACACTTAAATATTCCCAGCCTGAAAATGTATCTGGTTTGGTTTACTGATTATGAGTGAGGTGGTGGTGGTGGTGGTGGTGGTGGTGGTGGTGGTGATGATGATGATGATGATGATGATGATGATGATGATGATGATGATGATGATGATGATGATGACGATGATGATGATGATGATTTCAGGATCCACAGTTCAGTTTTCAGTCCTGTGGAAGGGAACTGTCGATAAAAAAATAATGTAATTAACCCATATACATCCTAAAATTTGGACTACATGCCGTACAAATCTATTACTTTATATTTTTTCTTGGTGTGAACAATCTTGCGGACTTTTGGCCTTTGGTTCCTTCTTCCTTGAAAAAAAATAATGCAGCATACCTATTACGTCGTTCTTTAACATTCCCAGACACTGTTGAAAGAAATGACGTGACAATACCTCATAAGATATTACCCCCGGCGTATTACTACATTTACTGCACACGAGGACAGACAGGGATTTAGGGAAGACTGTGATATCGACCACCGTACGTTATGGCTCATGTCTGTGTAGAGTGAGCGCCAATAGTCGTGTCGTGAAATTTGGTGATATAAGCTGACGGGTTAATCGACAGGTATATTCCACCGTCTGTCATACGGACGGTTCTTGATGTTTCACGAGTTACATTTAATCTTCGGAAAAAACCGCGACACGACTACTGGAGCTCACTGGACATTAAGCTCAACGTTCCCAGTAGAGAAGCTTGAATTAATTAAAGCCTTTGTTAAGGGAAAAGGATACTTAATACTCTAGTCAGTCCACTCTTAGCCCTTTCGCACAGACAACGTTCTTATTTCATTTTTGCTATTTTCAAAGGTTTACGTTCAGCTTGCCAGATACTTTTAGAACTTATGCTTAAACCCAGCTTAGTAGAGACCTTTTGAACTTAAGCGTAAATTAGGCTTAGCAGACTCACAAAATGGGCGTTAAATCAACTTAGCAGAGACTTTCAAAACTTAGATACAACCATAACATATTCACTACTAGAGATCCTTGCTAAGCTGAATAAAATCGTCTGGCACCATCAAGAATCAGTCACATATGATGCCCCCCTGTCTGAATAAATCAATAACAAATGACGCCCTGGGTCGGAATTTAAAGCTAACAGATTGCTTCAGGCCATCTCAATATAATATTACAGACACTCACATCAGTTATCATATCTTACACAATAAACCAACCACTGAACTACGGACGTGTGAATTCAACTATGCTTCTTCCATGCCGTATGAGTTCAACTATACGTCTCCAATGCCGTGTGAATTTAACTATGTCGTATTCCATGGCGTGTGAATTCAACTACGTGTCATCAATGCCGTGTGAAATCAACTATGCGTTCTCAATGCCTTGTGAATTCAACTATGCGTCTTCAATGCCGTGTGAATTCAACTATGTATCTATAAAGCCGTGTGAATTCAACTATGCATCTTCAATGCCGTGTGAATTCAACTATACACCTTCAATGCCGTGTGAATTCAAATATGCGTCTTCAGTGCTTCGTGAATTCAACTATGCGTCTTCAATGCCGTGTGAATTCAACTATACACCTTCAATGCTGTGTGAATTCAACTTCGCATCTTCAGTGCTGCGTGAATTCAACCATGAGTCTTCAATGCACCTTCATATCGACCCCGGAAAATGGACAAAGGGGTGTGAGAAATTCTGAGGAACTACTTACACTGCATATAAAAATTGCAGCGGGTGAAGACGCAAGTAAAAGTTCAAACACTCTTTTTTTTATTTTTTTTTCTCCGAAGTGGATGGCGATATTTTGGGATGTAATAGGTTTGGTATTGAACGCAATTATAACTGCACTTCGTCATCATCTGGAGCGCTATTTTTATCCCCAGCCCCCATCATAAAAAAAAAAAAATCATCAATACCTTCATCGTTTTCAATGTCACTTTCATCATTCGCATCATCGTCATTGTTTTCATCATAATTATCACCCAAAACTGCCATCTTCCTCCTTCTCATCATTGTCATCATCGTTATCATCATCATCACTACCATCTTTACCAAAATCGTCAGTGACCATCATTATTGTCATTAAAAATCATCAGCACCATAATAATCATCAATAGCAACAGCAAAATTCCTCCTCCTACTTTACTTCCTCCTCTTCCTTTTCAGATCTTCTTCCTTCTCTTCTTTTTCAAATCATCTTCTCATTCTTCATAATTTTATTCTTTTTTTATTCTGTTTATTTTCTCTTGATCCCTCTTCTCCTCCTCTTTTTTTTTTTTTCTTTTTCTTACATGCACTTTTCATCTACCTCTCGTTTATCATTTTCTTCCTATTATGTTTGTATTTGCCCACATTATTTACGTTGCTTTAATTATTCATTATTATTATTATTATTATTATTATTATTATTATTATTATTTCTACTACTACTACTACCACTACTACTGCTACCACTACTACTACTTCTACTACTACTACTGATTGGTACAGGTCTTGTTAATCATGCAATGGATAATTTTGGTATGCCAGGGCCATGGTATTAAATGGAGACTGATGGACATGTGTCAAGAAAAATTCGTATGTACATAAGAAAAGTCATATAAAAAGTACAGAAATATTCACAGTGAAAGAAGCTTGAAATGAATGTTAATAGAAGCCAGACTGCGTACATGCTTGTAGAGTGATGGATGCTTTCGTCAATATTCATGTGGCATTGCTTGCTTGTTTCACAGCTTTTCCACTCTCACACTTCCACTTCGACTATCTCCCTCACCAATTTTATTCCAAGCCTCTCTAATTTTCTCCTTACATACTTCATCCATGATTAAACAGGATGATGAGAAGGTGGGAGGCTTGGGAGAGTTAGTGACACGAGAGTCGAGAAACGACGGTTTGTCTCATCATATGGCTGAAGAATGCAAGGTGATCATGAAAGACGAGCATGAAAATTAGTGTGATATATTTATTTGGAGGGAAAGCATGAAACAGAAAACAATGGGGAAAGTATGCTAGCGAAAAAGCCGCGAAACACTGCACTGTCAAATGAACATGGTCGAAAGGTAGCGGAAGAGTTAGGGTCAATGACTTGGAAATAAATGGACGTAAGAAAAATAGCTCTGTGGAGTGTATAAGCGAGTATTTGACTAGGAATACTTAAGTGGTGTGTGGGGTGGCAAGGATGACTAATAGGAAATGGAAAACTTGGTCGAATATGGAGGCTGAAAAACCGGAGAAAAGAATTAGGATGAAGCGGTTCCAGGATGCAAAAGACGTTCAGATAGAAAGAAAGAGGGAAGATACTGAGGATAAAAAATGATTCAAGAGATCAGTAAATAGAACAGAGGGAAAGCTAAAGGATGAAGCAGAAAGGGAGGTGAAAGTAAATGTTTCTGAAGCGAATATGGAGGAACGGATGTGGAATATGGCATGCCTCTAAGGGATGAAACTGGCAAAATACTTAAAAATACCAGGAGAACTAATGGGTATGTGGGATGCTTATTTTGAAATCCTTGGGTTGTGTGGGTTGGATAACGATAAGGATAGGGAAAGAGATACACGAGAGATGTGGAGTGAGAACATCTATTACCTAAAGGGCAGAAGTGGGTGTGTTGGGACGGTACCCTACGGTCATATAGAGAATGGTATATGTGAGTGAGTCTGGGGAGGGGAGAAGACGTGAAAGAAGTACTGAGCAAAGAATATGAATGAGAATGCAAGGTATGGGAAGTAAGAAACGAAAAGAACTTATAAACTACAGAAATACACGAATGAAGTAAGATATATAGGAAGGCACACATAATGAAGCAGGCACAGTTGAGGGAATAAGTGAGTCTGGGGAGGGGAGTAGATGTGGAAGAAAAATGCCGAATAAGGACTAAGGCCGTGGAAGCGAGGTGTGAGAACTGAAAAGGGAACATAACTGACAAAAACAAAAATAAATAAATGAATAAGTATATGGGAAGGCACACATAATAAAGCTGACACAGTTGACGGAATATATGAGTGAGCTTGGGGAGGGGAACAGATGTAAAAATATAAATAAATAACCGAGAAAATATTATGAATATCTGAGAAAACAATGTATGGGAATTGAGAAGAGACGAAAATTGACCAAAAAAACAAAAGTGAACTACAGTATATAGGAACGCACACGCTAAAATTGACAGTTGACAGAAAATTTGTGTCATAAGCGTTTGTGAAGTGAATCCAAAAACATTTACTGTAGGTCGGTGGATTTGCCCCTGACGTGACCAAAGATAAGTGGAAGCTTCAAATGATATATTAATGGATGCATGGCTCATTTCCACTTTTTTGTCCTATCTCTGGTTTCCAAGCACCTTAAATTTCAGTGGATAATGGGTTAAGATGAATTATCATCATCATCATTATTATTATTGATTTTATTATTATTATTATTATTATTATGATGATGATGATGATGATGATGATTATTACTGCTACTACTGTTGCTATTATTATTATTATTCCTCTTCCAACTTTTTCTTGTTCACTTTTCCTCTTCCTCCTGTTCATCACTTCTTTTCTCCCTCCTCCGCCTCTCCATTTATCACTTCCTGCCTCTGCTTTTACCCTTCCTCCTCCTCCTCCTCCTCCTCCTCCTCCTCCTCTCTCTGCACTGCTCCATCTCCAGTCCCTCTCTCAACCTTCCTCCCCCCTCCCCCTTCTTCCCTTTCTCGTTTCCGTTCTTCTAACTCTTTTCTCTCTCCACTCCCTGCCTCCCCCCTCCTCCTCCTCCCATCTCTGTGTCCCCTCCTCCTCTTCCCCTTCATCTCTCCTCCTCCTTCTCTCCCCTCCCTTTACCCCCCCCTCACTCTCTCTCTCTCTCTCTCATTTCCTCCACCATTCAAAACACTCCCATGTGTCTCGTCTCCTCCGCTTCCCCTCTCATAAATTTCACCACCATTTTGTTATCGAGTTTCTTCTTCCTCTTTTTCATGTTCTTCTTCCTCCTCTTCTTCATGTTCTTCCTCTTCTTTCTACTTTCTCTTTTCTTCTTCCTCTTCCTGCTCCTCCTCTTCATCTTTAGGCTCTATTATTCGCTTGAAGATTTACTTATATTTAACAATTTTTGATGATTTCTCCAGGATTTGCTTCCGGTTATGTATATGTCTGTCTTAAGATTATAAATTCTTTGTTTCTTTTCTTAACCTGAACTGAATCGTAAGGCAGTGGCAATAATAATAAAAAGTGTCAAAGAAGTTAATGAAGTATATTGCTAATTTATATGGGATGTCCAAAAGGCTGAATATATCTACTGGGGGAAGCAAAAATAGTACAAGTGGACTGCCGGGGGTCATTCATACTGTTGTCCTCCTTGTCGTTTTTTGGTCCTACTTCTGCTGTTGTTATTGCTTTAATCTTTCTGTCTTGGCTCCAACATATGTTTTGCCCCCCCCCTCTCTCTCTCTCTCTCTCGCCAACACCCCACCGCTAAATTCACCTTCGTCCATTTGAAAAGGCTTCATTTACATACGCAGTGTTTTCTTCATTTCTGCAACGCTTATGGTACGTCTCTTTATTTTTTATTTTTCAATTTTTCTTTCCCAGGTTTGTGTGATTTGTGTATTCGTAAACTTACGGAGGATTTATCAAGAGATTTTTGGATTTTTCGTTGCTTAAAAATTCTTGTCTTTGTCTATCCATGTATCTATTCAATGACTGATCTGCCTATCTATCCATACGTCCATCCATCCATTAACTATCCATTTAAGCCTTCCTGTCCTTCTCTCTATCTGTCCATCTATCTATCTATTTATCCATCTATCCATCCGTTCATCCATCCACTAACTATCCATCTATATCCATCTATCAATCCATCCTCCATCCATTCATTTATTTGTCTGTCTGTCTGTCGAATCACTCCACTTACACTTATCTATCAGTCTATCTATCCATATATGTGTATCTACCTCTACTTATGCATCTCTTATGGCGGACCTTTTATTTTTTTATTTTTTCCCTTTTTCTCCTGCGAGTTCATGTGATTTGTGAATTCATAAACTGATGTCAGAATTCTCAACCAAATTTTTCCTGAATATTATCCTCGCCTTTCAAAGTGATAAGACGAGGCAAAAGTCAAAAACCATAAATATATTCAGTCACTCATTACTTCATTCATCATCATCGCCATTATTATTATTATTATTATTTCTCCCAACCTTTTCCACTCAAACCTACTGGATATATACACCCATTATAATACATAATATCTGAATTTATTCCTCATGCCTGACATATAAGCCATCCTCATCTCGTTCAGCCTCCTTCGCCATATTCACTTCTTATAAACATTCCTTAACTCCTTCAATTCCAGGTCGTCTTCTATACTTTATTATTGCTACCATTAGACGATTTAATTCAGCTGAGGGGAGTAACCTAGCAGTGAGAGGGTGGAGGATAAACAATGACAGTAACTACCCTTTCCAGTGCCAAAAATCTGACCTATACTAAAGAAAATCGTCTTGAGGTACCGGGTAAAGATGATGACAGGGAACATCTTAAACCGGTATCTTTACACTTATTTTACCCTATTCCTTTAGTTAACCTCAGATCTTTATTATTTATCTTAAAAGCTCTCGTAGAAGTCTCTCCAGTACTGAATAAAATCGTCCGGAGATGGCAGGAGTAAATATAAAAAGACGGTATTTTACTAAGACAATAATCTTTCTATGCTATATATGACATCAAATGCTAAAAGCCTGTTTAAATCTAAGTAAAAGTGTATGGAAAGAGAATGTTTTTAAGAAGTGGTCACAGTGAGAGGATAATTTTGTACTCTATAACAAAATCTAATTCTAAATGCCACTCCTAAACTAAATAAAATCGCATGGAAATATCAATAATAAAGTAGGAAATGTGTCATCGTTGAGCAAGTCTAACCCCCCCCCTCTCTCTCTCTCTCTCTCTCTCTCTCTCTCTCTCTCTTCTGTTTTTACTCTTCTGTGTTTTGTCTTTTTACATAAACTGAGAAACTATTCAAGCATTTCCCCCAGAGTGTTGGATTTTTCTTCTTATATTTTTACTGTGTCCCTTTTTCTGTGTTTTTCTCTGATTTTTCACAACACACTGAGAAATTATTACAACACTTCCTTTCTCTTTTTACTGTTATCTTTTCATCTTTTTACTTTCTTTTTTCTTTCAATTTCCTCTTTTTTTCTTCATAATAAACCGAGAAGATGTTACGGCATTTTCCTATCCCGCACTTTTCCCATCATCAGCTCTAATTACCGCCCATAAAGACTTTTCCAGCGCCTTTATTCCTCTGATAATCGACCTTACCACGCCCCCTCCTCCTCCTACTACTCCTACGCCTCCTCCTCCTCCTCGATCCCTATCTATCAATCGCTTTCTTCCCATAAAGACTTTTCCAGTGCCTTCACTCCTCTGATAATCGACCTTAACACACCTTCTCCTCCTCCTCCTCCTCTTCCTGCTCCCCCATCTCCTCCTACGCCTCCTCCTCCTCCTCGATCCCTCTCCATCACTCCCTTTCTCCTCTGCCACTCATCCGTTGTCGCCTTCTCGTCTCTTTTATCTGCCTTTATGGTTCATTTCCCTCTTTCAATAGCTTCACAATTTTCTGCCGGGCCGTATATAGGGCGGATATTTCTCTCTGGGAGCCACAGACGCCGCCTCCTGAGAGTGGTTCATCCTTGGCTGGTTCTCTTAGTTCCCTGGCCTAAGAAAAGATGAGGGTCGTTCAGATTTGTCACACTGCAATTCCAGTTTCTTCAAATTTGTGTCACTCTGCAGTTCTAACTTCTTCAAATCTGTGTCACACTGCCGTCATAACTTCAAAAAATGTCACACTGCGATCATAACTTCTTCAGATTTGTGACACACTGCGGTTCTGACTTTAAATTTGTGTCACACTGCCGTCCTAACTTCTTCAGAGTTGTGACACACTGCGGCCCTAACTTCTTCAGATTTGTGACACACTCCGGCCCTAACTTCTTCAGATTTGTGACACACTGCGGTTCTAACTTCTGATTTGCGACACACTGCGGTCCTAACTTCTGATTTATGACAGTGCCGTCCTAACTTCTTCGGATTTGTGACACACTGCCGTCCTAACTTCTTCAGATCTGTGACACACTGCCGTCCAAACTTCTTCAGATATGTGACACACTGCCGTCCTAACTTCTTCAGATATGTGACACACTGCCGTCCTAACTTCGTGTCTCTCATAACGCAAACAAATTCGTCTGAAGGAACCAAGATTAAAATTCTAAAAAATTATGGCAGTGAAGAATTTAAAGGACCAGAAAAGCAGTAACAAGCAGTAAATGTTTTCTACTGAAGTCTAGTGCACAAAAGCGACGTGATTTACCTTTCATACCGGAACACAAAACCCACCTGCACTCCCTTCCTGTCTAGATTTTACCGCCATCATTTACCTGGGGGAAAAGAAGTGTAATTTGACTAACATTAAACCATAAGAACACCACTACAGTCACATTGTAATATGAAACAATAAAATTTTAGTACCGTAACTGTATCCAAAAATTATATTCCCATCAAAATTTTACTAACTGCATACAGACCACCATATAAAATTATCATCATCGTGTGTATCATAATATTAACATGCCAGACATCATTACATCGTGTCACACATCATTATTATCATCATCATCATCATCATCATCAGTCAAACTCCAACATCCTACAAGTGAACTGGGATAAGGTAGGATCCAGAAACGAGAGAGAGAGAGAGAGAGAGAGAGAGAGAGAGAGAGAGAGAGAGAGAGAGAGAGAGAGAGAGAGAGAGAGAGAGAGAGGGGAAATCTGTCTTAAGTTTCTCAGTGCACCCCAGCCCAGGACGGATATCTTGCGGTGATGGGATTAGAAGTTGTTAATTTCTTCACTTCGATAAAAATATTTCTGTGTTGTTCTCGGCACCTCCAGATTATGTATGTATGTATGTATGTAAGTATATGTATGTATGTACCGGTAAGTATGTATGTATGTATGTATATATGTATGTATGAATGTATTTTATTTATTTACTTATTTTTTAGAGCTTAGTCAGGACCTCTGACTTACAACTCCAGAATAAATACTGCTATGGACGTTATTCTTGTCGGCAAAGGAAGCTCCCTAACACCCTTACCTAACGAACTTATTTTACTTATATCTTACTATCCCCGTATTACAGATTATTCTAATGTCACCACACTCTGCATAGACAAAGCGCAAAAAGATAACAACCAGCCATATCTAAAAATAAATCGCTAGGGAAGAGGTGCTAGGGAGCCTCCTTAACTGACAAGAATACGGCCTAGGACAGTATTGATATTTTATTCCTACCACTCCAGACTTTTTTGTTCTCTCTCTCTCTCTCTCTCTCTCTCTCTCTCTCTCTCTCTCAAGGACTATCGGTACTGCGGGGTTAACAATCTTCAGGTTATCCTACCACCACCAATTCGCATTTTAGTACGTGACTTTGGAGATGTCTCAGCACATTCTCCTTAGCGACTTACTTCGCATATTTCGTCCCCTTAACATTCCCTTGTATGTCACTTCCACCATTTTAATATCGACATAGTTTGCATCAAGATCACTCAAGTGGACACTGAGATGGAAGGTACAAAATAAATCGCTATGGAAGAGATGTTACGAAATCTCCCAGGCCACTTGGGACATGGGTCTCACTCTCACCATAAATGTCCTCCCCCCTAAGCCTCCTCAACTAAAAATTTTCACTGAGTAGGAAAGTGAGGAATAAATCACTAAGGACACCAAAAATTTCCTCCTCCCTAGCCACCTCGACCTCTCAAGAGATTTTTCATTTCAAGCCAGAGTTGTTGATATGGAAATGGCGAGTCTTAATTAACATGTACGATGATTACACACTTCCCTGTTTATCGACAATTTAGGAGCCTCACGCCGGAGCTGGAGGAGGAGAAGGAGGAGGAGGAGGATGAGGATAAATTACAACAAGGTAAATTACAACATAGGGAACGGGCGGGGTTGCTGCTGCTGTTGTTGACTTACGCCCCTTTCATTACCATTCCACCCTGCACCTTCCATCAGGATTTGGGTCCCATTCCCCCGTGTCTATGGTGCTAATTAAAGTTTCGTGCCGCCATACAATTTCGGGCTGGAATTCGTAGTAACTCACGCATGGCAATACCGCCCCCTCCCATCCCCGTTCCCTTCCTATGCTACGTTCACTTTAACTTGGCCTAAAATTGCCTTCACTCTATCTTCAGCCACGAGTTGTAACAAAGGATTAACACGACAATATGATGCTAGTCACGAGGATGTGCTGCAGAAAGGTTGTGGTGCCACAATATTTTCTTTCCCTGTCACCGAGCTACGTGGAATAATCTGCAAAAGGATAAAAAACTGGGCCAAGTTAAATTGAATGACCTATAGTGACACACGCTTACGAACAAGGTGTAATACTGTCTCGACTTTGGTAATTAGACTTTCGTGCCAATACATAATTCCAGTCTGTAATTCGTAGTACTTCAACCAGTAATTAACGCATGAAAATACCATCCCGTCCTTTCCCCATTCTCTTATTAGTGACGCGTACTATACTTAGGAATTGATTTAAGATCTACATATATTACTCTTTCTACGGTGCTAATTAAACTTTCGTGCTCCCATACAATTCCAGCGTGTAATTCGTAGTAACTCACGCATGACAATACCAACCCCGCCATCTTTTTCGTGCTCCTACAATTACTAATAATGATCCAGGGAGTTTTATCCATGCCAGGATTTTAATTTAGTGTGTCGTGAGTCCATACAATTCCAGCGTTAATTCATAGTAACTCACGCATAGCAATAACACCTCCCCCATTTATTCCGTGGCGAGGTGTGTTTGCGACTACTCATTACTCTTCCCTCATTTATTCCGCGCCCAAGTGAGTCCACGATTACGCATGACTGTCTCTACCTTGTGGGGGCAGGAACATGTGCTAATTAGGGGGATTTTTGAAGATGAAAGGGAAGGAACACTCAAATTTGTACCTATGAATTTAGATATTATGAGCAGGCACACGTAGGGGGTAAAAATTAAATACAATCCCCGCACAATCCCTCCCGTGCCAATATCAAACAATAATAGGTTAAGATCCACGTTACTTTATGCTTTCTCTCGTCCTAATTAAACTTTCCTGTCTCATAGA
Organism: Coenobita brevimanus; assembly: GCF_032717465.1. NCBI lineage: Eukaryota > Metazoa > Arthropoda > Malacostraca > Decapoda > Coenobitidae > Coenobita > Coenobita brevimanus. The sequence continues at coordinate 9,213,356 of NC_137041.1, forward strand.
GGTTTATTGTGTGATTCGCCCTAACTCATCCATGGCAGCAGCGTCCCCTTCATCTTTTTCGTAGCGACGTTGTTACCATAATCACGAAGTCGGAAGCAAGGGAATTTTCGTTTCTATAGTACTATTTGAAGTTTCTTGCACCCATACACAACTACCATGCCATTTGGAGTCCCTCACGCATCACAATATCGTCTTCTTATCCGTTTCGTGAATTACAAACGAGAAAGAAAGATGTTTTTAGTGTTTCTTTGCTGTTAATTAATCTTTCATGACTCCTTTCAATGCCAAGAGTAATTTTTGCAGTAACTCACTTGACAATACTGATATGCCCATCCCTTCCGTAGCGACCTCCGTCTACAAATACGAATTAAAGATCGGAAGTGTTTTATTGTTTCTATGGGGGTAATTTAGCTTTTGTGCCTCTATACAGTTCCGTCTTACCATTCGCAGTAACTCAACGAATGATAATACCGACCTCTCCCATCCATTTCGTATGCCTACAATTACGAATAATCACACACACACACACACACAGTTTTATATATATATATATATATATATATATATATATATATATATATATATATATATATATATATATATATATATATATATATATATATATTATATATATATATATATATATATATATATATATATATATATATATATATATATATATATGTTTGTAAGTATATATGTATATATACATAGGCTATGTATATTTCCGTACGTATGTATTTATATAAAGGTATCTTATTGTTTCTATGGGGCTAATCCAACTTTCGTGCCACTATACAATTCAACCGAAAAATTCACAGTAATTCAAGGTATGACAATACCGATCCCTCCCCTCCATTTCGTAAGCCTCCAATTACGAATGAAGATGGAGGGTATTTTATTGTTTCCTTTGATCTCCCATCTTGCCTTTCTGAGCGTCGTATTTATGGGTCTCTGATATATGTCAGGGTGGGTAAATCTTCACTCCCATGTTCCATTAGTATCGACACAGTGAATCATTTGGAAGGGAGAAAGGGATATGGGGACTGGTGGGGATGAGGAGGAGGAAAGACAGGGTAGGAAAGAGGGAGGGAGGGAGGAAAGAGCAAGAGAGTGGGGACAGGACTGGGTAGGAGAGAGGAGAGAAGGATGAGAGAAGGGGAGGAAAAGAGGGACAGCAATAGGGAAAGGAGAGGAAAATGGAAAATGGGGAGAGAATGGAGGGGAGAGGGAGGAAGGGGGTACGATTTGGGAGTAAGGGGACAAGACAGGAGAGGGAGAGAGGGGGGGAGAAAGAAAAGGACAGTGACAGGGAAAGGAGAAGATGGGAAAAAGGGATACAGAGAAAGGAAAGGACTGCTTGACGGAGGGAGCAAGACAGAGGAGCGAGAGAGAGAAATGACAGAAAGAGAGGGGAAAGAGGAGGGGAGAGAGAGGAGTGGGAGAGGAGTGGGAGAGGAGTGAGTGGGGAAACAATGGATGAAGGAGAGGGGAAGAAAGTGGGAAGGAAACTAAAGGGACAGAAAGAAGGGACGGGGAAAATGGGGGAGAGAGAGAGAATGATAGAGCATATGGGGGGGGAGAGGATAGGGGAATGGGGGAAGATAGGAGAGAGCAACAGGGGAAGGGAAAGAAGAAAAGGATAGAGGAGCACAGAAGAAACTAGAAAGGACAGGGGAGACACAAAAAGTTGATTAGGTAGGTGAAAAGTGAGATGGAGAAGCGGGAAAAAGGACAGTAAAGAAAGAGGGGGAAGGGAAAAGAGAAAAGGGGACAACGATAAGGGAAGAGAGAGAGAAGGAAAATACTGGGAGAGGAAGGTTGAAAGGAAGAGAACAAGGGAAGGGGGTGGTGGAAATGAACAGGAAGAAGGGGGATGGAAGAGGGAGGGAGGAGTAAGTGGGGGCAGAGAGAGAAAGAGAGAGAGAGAGAGAGAGAGATGAGAGGAAAGAACAGGGGAAAATGGACAGAATGTAAGAAGATGAATGAGAGAGGAAAAGGGGAAGCAGAAAAAAATGTGGAAAGGGAGAAGTAAAAGGAAAAGATGGAGAATGAGGGTGAGAGAGGAATTTAGAGAAGGAGATGGAAGATGAGGAACAGACGGGAAGAGATCAACAGAAACGAAAAGGAGGAAGGAGAATGGCAGAAGGGGAGGTGAAATAGGAGAGGGAGAGCAGGGAAGGGGTAGGGAAGAGGTATGGGAAGATGGGAGTGGGAAAGCGGATGGGAGATGTGGAAATGAATAAGAACAAGGGGAGGGGGAGGAACGATAGTAGAGAGAGGAAAGGGGTAAGGGAAAAGGGGAGAATAGGAAGGGTAAACAGAAAGGAAGGAGAGAGAGGAGCGTAGAGGAGAAAGAAGGCGCAAACGAAGAGAACAGAAGAAAATCAAAAGGGAGGGATGGTAATGGAGAAGGGAAAACAGGAAAGGAGGGATAAATCAAAAGGTCGGGGTAGAGGTGGGGAAGGGGTATGAGAGAAAGGAATGGGTTGAATAATGAGACGTGTAGGGGAGGGGAAGAAGAGGCAAAAGATGAAGGAATGAGACGATGAGAAGGGAGGGGCAGGGGTCGGAAAGGGTAAAAAAGACGGAAGAGGTAGCCTGAAAGGGAGGGGTAGAAGAAGAGGCAAAAGAAAGGGGGAGGGGCAGATCGAAGCGCAGAGGGGAAGAGGGGGAGAGAGGGGTGATAGAAATGGAGGGGGTGGGGTACCTGAGACGTAAACTCAAATTACAGGCGAGGAAATACTGGCCACATAAAACACTAAGAAGCAAGATGGCGTGACGGGGGCGGTGACAGACGGGAGGGAGGGGGGAGGGGTAAAAGAATGGAGGGGGTTAAGGAGTGTAGGGGGTGGAGGGGACTGGAGAGACGAGGGGAAGGTGAGAAAGATTGATGGGAAAGGTGAGGGAGAGAGGGGGTTGAATTGAAGGCGAAGAGAGGTTGGGGAGACAGGCAGGAGACAAAAGGAAACAGGGGATGAGGGGGAAGAGGAGGAGAAGGTGAGGAAGAGGGGGACGAGGTAGGGGCCTGAAAAGCGAAGGGGCTGTAGGGGGATAATTAGATGTGGGGAGATTTGAAACGAGAAAAAAATAGCTAGGATGGGAAGAAAGGGGGAGAGGCAGGAGGGAGGAGAGGGGAAGGGAGGACATTTGGAGAGGGCAAAGGGTGACACAAACCGTGGAAGCTAGAGTGAAGTGGCGGAGAGGCAGAAAAGAAAAAGGGGGCTGGTGGGGAAGAAAGGAAGGTTGGGTAAAAGGAAATGGGAGTGTCCTGGGAGCAGGCCAAGAGGGTTAAAGATGCAAGAAGGGAATGGAGAGAAGGTAGTGAGGAAGGACAGGCAAGGCAGGAGCTGGTGGGGATGGGGAGAGGGGGGGACACTAACAAGAGGGAGAGGGCTGTAAGAGAAGGGAACTTGGCAAGAGGTAAGGTGCTGAAAGAATATGGAGGAAGAAGAACGCGCAAGTGGGGATGGGGGCGTGGATGCATCAGCCAACAGGAGGAGGTTTGGGAAGAAAAAAAACAAAACAAAAAAACATAAGGGATACCTAGGAAGAGTGAGGGGACACACTGGATGAATGAAGGAACACATACGAAGAGAGTAAGGGGACACACAGGGAAAGAGTAAGGGGACAAAGGAAGAGAAGGCGAAACGTAAGAAAAGAATAAGAGGTCGCACAGGAGGGAGCAGCGATGGAAGTCGGAACAAACATGGACAGAATTGGATGGGATGGGGCAAGAGAGGGAACAGAAAACAAGAACGGTGTTTGAAGAAGGGGGAGGGGGAAGGAGCTGAGGAAGAAGCAAGGGAGGAAAAGAGGGCGAGATCTCCTGGGGGACAGGGAGGAAAAGAGGGTGGGATTTCTTGGGGGGTAGGGAGGAAAAGAGGGTGGGATTTCTTGGGTGGGTTGTGGTGGTAATTTAGGGACGGGTGGGGTAGGAGAGGGGAAAGACAGGTAAGAGAAAGTGTCTTTTGAAGGAAGAGGTGACGGAACAGAACGGGAAGCGGGTTGGAAGAGTCAAAGAAGAGGTAGAGGAGAAGAGTGTGGGTAATGGGGAGAAAAAAAAAAAAAAAAAAAAGGGAAAGGGATAGGACAATGGGATGGGGTTCGACGAAGCTAAGTGGGAGCCGAAAAGCAGGGTCAAGGAAAGGATGAGAGGGTTGACAGACAAGAGAGAAGGGAGTCAAGAAAAGAAGAACTGAGGAAAGGGGGTGAGGCAAATGGGAGATGACTGGGGGGGGGGGAGTATGGCGTGAGGGAGGTAAGTAGCTGGAGGATTAAAAAACAGAGGTGCTGGGGCAAGGAAAGTAGGAATTGAAGAGGTGATAGTAGGGGAAGAAAACAACAACAAAGTGGCTGGATAAAGGGAAAGGTATACGGAGGTGAAAAGGTAGTTAAGGAGAGGTGTAGGGATTCGCATACCAGGAAGAAAAAGGGACTGGAGAAGAGGAGGAAGTTAAGGAACAAGAAGGTAAGGAAAGGAGACACACAACAGAGAAGAGAAAGGAAGGAAGAAGAGACGCAGAGGAAGGGAAAGGAAGGAAGAGGAGGGTTAGAGGAGAGGAAAGGAAGGAAGAGGAAGGAAAAGACAGGAAGAGGAGGTGTGGGGGGAGGAATTGAAGAGGAGAGGTGGAGAAAGGAAAGGAAAGGAAGAGGAGAGGTAGAAGAAGGGAAGGGAAGGAAGTGGAGGGGTATAGGAGGGGAAAGGCAGGAGGAGAATGGGTGAGGGGAGAGATGGAAGAAGGAAAGGAAGAGGAAGGGTGGGGGAAGGGAAGGAAGTGTACGAGAGAGAGTTGGGGGAAAGGGGGTGTGGAGCAGCAGAAACGCGCATCGGGGCCAACCTGCTGTCCCGTGATGTATGACAAACAATTAAACAGCCCCAGGTTCTGTTCTGTGGCCTGAGGGACGTCGATACATTCAGCTCCCCTTACGTGTCCACCCACAATTATACAACTTCCCCATTGCAGACCGTCTCTTATTAATGCCACGAGTTATGTGTCCCTGTCTTCTTTTTTTTTTCATAGGTTGCTTTAATCATTGTCTCCCCCACCAAAGCTTAGCATTACAGGATGAGCTGATGTTATTGGCATGACGCACAAGCTTCGACTGCTCTGTGTGTGTGTGTGTGTGTGTGTGTGTGTGTGTGTGTGTGTGTGTGTGTGTGTGTGTGTGTGTGTGTGTGTGTGTGTGTGTGTGTGTGTGTGTGTGTGTGTGTGTGTGTGTGTGTGTGTGTGTGTGTGTGTGTGTGTGTGTGTGTGTGTGTGTGTGTGTGTGTGTGTGTGTGTGTGTGTGCGTGCGTGCGTGCGTGCGTGCGTGCGTGTGTGTGTGTGTGTGTGTGTGTGTGTGTGTGTGTGTGTATTCCACCATTTCTTAAATGTTGGAATACACACAAAACTGGTGTGGGTCAGATACAGCCCTTCTAAATTTCCTCACTCCCACGGATATCTCCTTGGCTGAATAATATCATCTGGTAGGAATAAGTGTTAAGATGATGAAAACTAAAGTAGCAGGAATAAACTACAAATTGACAACAATATGGTCCTGAAAGAGAAAACTGACATAGCAAAAAGACAGCAATTTTTTATAACGAAAGCATGGTTATAAGTCATGTCCTTCCAATTCCTAAATACAACTACCTAGGAGTAGCAATAATAAACTATATAATGACATCCTGGCACTGCGAGAGATCAGAAAAAAAACAGCAAACTAAGAGTAAGTTTTAAAAATGAGAGCAATTTTTTACAAAGAATGGCAGAAGAAAAACAGCAAAATGTAAGTCCTCAAGAACAGTGCTTCTGTCCTTACACCCTGCCTAGGTAAACTTTCGCCTTTGTCTGTCAACTTGTATCTTTCCTTCTTGCTGGAAGTTTACTCTAATTCAGCCAGTCCCAAAGAAAGGTGACCATTCCCAACCCTTTAACTATCGTCTAATTGCTTTAACATCTTGTGTCTGAAAAGTTTTCGAATCAATTCTTAACAGAAAAATTTTAAAGCATCTTTCCTATCACAACCTTCTTTCTGATCGTCAGTATGGGTTCCGTCAGGGACGCTCCACTGGCGATCTTCTCACCTACCTTTCAGACTCCTGGTCAACTTCCTTTCGGGACTGGCGACAGCTTTGCCATTGCACTTGACATCTCAAAGGCTTTCGATCGAGTCTGGCATAAATCTTTAATTTCCAAACTACCCTCTTACGGTTTTTATCCTTCTATCTGTGTCTTCATCTATAGCTTCCTTTCTGGTTGTTCTACAGCCGCTGTTGTAGACGGCCACCGTTCTTCTCCTAGATCATCAACAGTGGTGTTCCTCAGGGCTCTGTCCTATCACCAACTCTCTTCCTTTTATTCATCAATGATCTTCTAAGCTGTACATCTAACCCTATCCACTCGTACGCTGGTGATTCCACCCTTCACCTTTCCATTCGGTTCCCGCAACGTCCATCTCAGCAGCTACTTCAACAAACAAGGGATGAGGATATGGCAAACCTAATGTCTGACTTGGCTCGTATCACTGACTGGGGTAAAAATAATCTGGTTGTTTTAATGCATCAAAAACTCAGTTTTTACACCTATCAACCCGACATAATCTTCCACAGGAGTAACCACTAATGTTTAATAATATCCAGCTCAACCCTACATCATCCTTGAACATGTTTGGGGTTTCATTCACTCGGGACTTATCTTGGAAAGATCATATTGCATCTCTTGTAAAATCTGCTTCCAAGAGATTAGGTGTGCTAAGCCGACTCCGTACCTTCTTTACCCCCGCACAGTTGTTAACTTTATACACGGGTTTTATTCGCCCCTGTGTAGAGTGCAACTCTCATGTGTGGGGAGGCTCCCCACATACAGCTCTTCTCAATAGGGTGGAGTCAATGGCTTTTCGGCTCATCAACTCTCCTTCTCTTACAGACTCCCTTCAACCTCTGTCTATTCGCTGCACTGTTGTATCTTTATCTCTTTTCTATAGCAACTTCAATGGTCGCTGCTCCTCTGAACTCTCTGCTTGCATCCCTCCACCTTTTCGACGAGCGCGTAGCACCCGTCTAGCAACAAACTCTCATCCCTTTTCTGTCCAACTCTCTAATGCAAGAGTTAACCGTTACTCCCAGTACTTCATTTAGGCAACAGATCAACTCTGGAACTGCCTCCCTCTGTCTGTATTTCCTACTTCCTGTGATCTCCAGTCTTTCAAACGCAGTGTGTCCAGGCATCTCGAAATGAACGGATCGTGAATTTGGCTCTCTTTTGTATTGTTTTTGTTTTTTCTTGGAAGGAACGGTTTGCGGGCCCTTGGCCTTTGGTTCCTTCTTTCTTGCATAAAAAAGAAGTCTTAAAAATGGGCAATTTCTTTACAATGAAAGGAGAACGATGAACAGCAAAATGGGAATAACTTTTAATGTACTTTATGTTCAGCGTCCTTTCTTTTCCTGTCATAGCAAGCCGTAGTGATGAGAGGAAGGCACGCTGGTTGTCTACTCAATTACAGAGCACCGGACTAGGGAACTTCACAGGGGCTTTAAAAATATGTAATCAACCCGATACAGTTCAACACGCACGTCTGAAAAAGAGATGGAATATTAAAGTATAAAGGCGATTACAAGCGGCGGACTTTGAGGATTGTGTGTGTGTGTGTGTGTGTGTGTGTGTGTGTGTGTGTGTGTGTGTGTGTGTGTGTGTTTGCGTGCGTGTCTGTGTGTACACACGTAAGTGCGTGCTTGTATATGTGACATCCGAACATTACTAAGGTTACAAAAGACTGAACACTTTAAAGGAACGTCCCTGATCAGAACAGTAACATCCATTCCATATTCCAGCAGTATACTAGTTAACCTTATTCACCATAGGAGCACGGGATTACAAGCAGTCTCCGATAACCATATTATAAACCCATGAGAACGATTGACCTAGTTACTCCGGCTAGTGTAAAGCAATTCTACTCCCCAATGTTATAAATCTCTACGTCTGACGGTAAAGGAAACGATATTCATTTCTCGAGTTAACACTGCATGATATTACTCGCCACTTGGGAAAAAAGTATGAAGTCAAAGGGTTATTTTCTATGGTAGGGTGATTTATTTCTTTATCTATTTTATCTTATCTAATTTTTGCTACCTTCCAGACGATCATATTAAGTTTTACGGAGACTTCTGGTACTCAGGGAATTACCGGGAATTATTTTTTATATTATTTTTTTTTACCAGAACAATGCCAGTTAATAGAAAGGAAACTCGTGTGCGGGAAACTCGGCCCTCTAATCAAGCCACGCAATGCTAGGGGTTAAGACGCTATATACTCCGTTGTCGCTAAATCTCGCGGACCTAAATGTACCAACCGGGGCTCGTATATTACCGCAGGCTTGGAATTACGGTACGGCTGGAACACTACGACTGAGAATACCGATAATATAATTCAGGATCATATTCTCGCAAACCTAGGCAGGATTCTCGATGGATTAGGAGGGTGTCTGGTACCTCTGCAGGCTTGGAATTACGGTACGGCAGGAACACTACGGCTGAGAATACTGATAATATATTTTAGGGTCATATTCTCGTAAACCTAGGCTGTATTCTCGATGGATAAGGGAGTTGTCTAAAACCTCTTTTTCTTGATTTACTGGGCATACGTACACCTTAATATTCCTATGTATATTATGTATTTAATTTCAATATAGAAATTATTTACAAGGAAGGGGTGAATATTAACAGTAAATACCAAGACATAAACTGATAAAGAGACGTTGGAGAGCCTCCTAACACCACGAGAATACCTCCTTACATTGCTTAACACCTTACCATCAGCGAATTATTTTGACTTTTACACATTAAAATTATCTTGCATGTTACTGATGCAAACTATCAATGACGTACACTACAGTATGTCGATATTAAAAGGGCAAAAGAATATTCAAGTGCACTACGCAAGATAAATTGCAAAGGAGAAAGTGTTACGGCGTCTCCAGTGTCAAAGGGAATACGACTCAATAAACGGATGAATCACTGTGAACTCCTGCCACAAAATACTGTGTTCTGTTCTAGTGTGTGTGTGTGTGTGTGTGTGTGTGTGTGTGTGTGTGTGTGTGTGTGTGTGTGTGTGTGTGTGTGTGTGTGTGTGTGTGGAAACGATTAATTTTAGTATGGAAAAGTGCTCCTACAGAGAAAGAGATACTGAAAGACAGGATGCTATACGGTACCAAACACTTCCTCTTCGAAAAGCCTCCCATAATATGAAAAAAAATATAATCTGAAGGCAACAAGAAAAATAAAAATAGTGCTTACAGAAATTTGTCTGAAAAAAAGGCTACTCATGACCAGATACATAACAGGACACGCAATGGATAGTCACTTGTGCACTCGCCTCAAAACTAGAATAGGCCACACACACACACACACACACACACACACACACACACACACACACACCACCCAAATTCAATCAAGAAATCTCTCTCTCTCCCTCTCCCTTCCCCTTCCTATTTCACTTTCAGTCTTAGTTTCCTTCCCCCCCCCATCTCTCTCTCTCTCTCTCTCTCAAGTTAAAAATCACACTCCCTTCAGATCAAAAGAAGGGTGGATCAGACATATGTTTCCAATGCCCAGTGTCACAATCCCGGGTCTTATCAGTAGCCCTGCCCAGTCCCTCGCCCCTTGGTGGTAGAGGTGGGTATTGTGGGTCCCTGAGTCTGATTAAAAGGCTGTTTATCATATCGTTATCAGTTGTGACGTGTTATTAAGGCACTTGTCATGCGTCTTAGGTGTGATGGGAGATAGGGTTGAGAGAGAGAGAGAGAGAGAGAGAGAGAGAGAGAGAGAGAGAGAGAGAGAGAGAGAGAGAGAGAGAGAGAGAGAGAGAGAGAGAGAGTTTCAGTACACATAGCTCAATTTCTTCAGTGCAGGTCTTCACGAGGTTAAGTATAATCGTTGGAGGCCTGAATGAATAAAGCCATATGGGGATCACTGAACTGACGGAATTAAGGCAGGGTCTTAAAGGCTGACAGAAATTTCGGGGCAACAGCAAAAAGAAAAAAAAAAAGAAGGAAAAAGAAAAAAGAAAAAGGTCGCAGTACAAGATGAGATAAAAAAGCTACAGGCTTATAAATATTAAACTGAGCAATAACTAGTATGAAGTGTGCAGTAACTAATACGTACTGAGCAATAACTAGGATGAAGTGTACAATAACTGATACATACTGAGCAATAACTAGTATGAAGTAGGCAATAACTAGATTAAGTAGTATGTACCGGGCAATAACTAAGATGTACTAGGCAATAACCATAATAAAAGAGAGAGGATAGAACGTGATCGTATTTAAATGGTTTGGCCTGAAGGGGGTTGTGTATGGGTGTTAAATGGGGGAGATAAAGTTCATGGAGCAGAGGGCAGGTGTGTGTGTGTGTGTGTGTGTGTGTGTGTGTGTGTGTGTGTGTGTGTGTGTGTGTGTGTGTGTGTGTGTGTGTGTGTGTGTGTGTGTGTGTGTGTGTGTGTGTGTGTGTGTGTGTGTGTGTGTGTGTGTGTGTGTGTGTGTGTGTGTGTGTGTGTGTGTGTGTGTGTGTGTGAGAGAGAGAGAGAGAGAGAGAGAGGTGGTTGATAGCAAGGCGTGAGATACAACCCATAAAAGAGAAGGTGTAATCTTGAGACATAAAAGAACGCGGCCAGAAGAGGGACGAAATGAGTGAGGGGAGGAAAGGGTAAGTGAGATGGGGGTGGGGGAGAGAGATGAGGGGGAAGAGATAGTAGGGACGGGGGAGAGATGAAGGGAAGTGATACGATAGAGAGAGAGAGAGAGAGAGAGAGAGAGAGAGAGAGAGAGAGAGATGATTGTATGTGATTCGTGAGAGAAGAGGGGGAGGTAAGGAAGAGTTGAGAGAAGAGGGGGGTCAATTGAGAGAGAGAGAGAGAGAGAGAGAGAGAGAGAAGGGGAGGAGGTAAGGAAGAGTAGAGAGAAGAGGGGGTGTCAATTAGAGGGGGAGAAAGATAAATACGAGAGGGATAGGAGGAGAGGGAGGTGAGAAATGAATGAAGGGGAGAAATGAGAGTGGTGTGAGAGGGAAAGACATGAAGAGAAGAGGAGGAGAGAGGGAGAGAACAATAAGAGGGAAGTGAGGGGGGAAAGAGAGGGAAGCAAAGGAGTGATGTCAAGGAGAAAGGAAGGAAAGTGAGGGAGAGAGAAGGGAAAAGGGGATGGAAAATAAGTGGGTGGGAGAAGTGGAGAGGGGTGAGAGAGGCGGAGCGGAGGAGGGTGAGAGAGAAGTGAAGGAAAAGTAAGAGAAAAGAGGTAATGAAAAGGCTGAATAAAGGAACACATGGACAGAAAAAAGAGAGAAGGGGATATGGGGGGAGAAAGTAAGGGTGAAAAGTGGGATGGGGGAAGATGTGACTAAGGTGAGAGGGGGAAATAATAAGATAATCGGGAAATGGAAGGAAGGAGAGGAGAAAAATAAGGGAAAGTGAAGGGGGAATGAAGGAATGGCGCGGAGGTAAGAGCGAAGTGAGTAAGAAAGGAAAGAGAAAGTAAGAAGATGACAGGAAGGTGAAGAGGGAATTGGTGGATATGTGAGGAGATGAAGGTAAGGTTAGGATGTGAAAGTAAGATGAAGGTGAGTAAATAGGGGTGTGAGAGTGAGGGAAGGTGGGATCAATGAGACAAGTGACAAGGAAATGAAAGATATGTGAGGGGGAAAGATTATGAACGAATAAGAGGTGAGAGAGAGGCGAAGGAAACTTAGGGGCAGGTGAAGGTAAAAGAAACATGAAAGACAACTGAATGGAGAATGTGGAGAAGGTGCAGGTAAGATGAACACATTGAAGGTGAGCAGCTGAAAAGATGAAACAGATTTTAGAGAAAGGTAATGGAGTAATAAGGAAGAGTGAAAGAGAAACAAGGAGACGATGAGGAAGATATGAAAAGTAAAAGATATGAGAAGTTGGTGAAGGGAAATTGAGAGGAAATTGAGAGGAGGACGACGAGAAAGTGTACATCTGTGGAGAACGTGAAGAAGAGATGAAAATGAGACTGAATGAAGGAAGAGAAAATAATACAAGCAGTGAGATTAAACTTCACAACATTATGTATGAGTTAGTTGATTTAATGTTTAGTGTGTGTGTGTGTGTGTGTGTGTGTGTGTGTGTGTGTGTGAGAGAGAGAGAGAGAGAGAGAGAGAGAGAGAGAGAGAGAGAGAGAGAGAGAGAGAGAGAGAGAAGAGAAGAGAAGAGAAGTGAGGCGAGGGAGGGTGACAGAGGTTGACGCCCCAAATTCATCACAGTCAGATAGTGTTCTCGCGGTGAGGAATATCAGGGAAGCTGATCCGACAGGCGTACTTCGATAGTTGGGGTAGTCAGGGGCAAGTGGCAGGCGTGTGTGTGTGTGTGTGTGTGTGTGTGTGTGTGTGTGTGTGTGTGTGTGTGTGTGTGTGTGTGTGTGTGTGTGTGTGTGTGTGTGTGAGAGAGAGAGAGAGAATGACTACTCGTGCCTGCATACAAGCAAGAACACACGTGCATTGTATTCATGTGTGTGTGTGTGTGTGTGTGTGTGTGTGTGTTTAAGGGAGGTTACTGAGTACAGGTGTGTGTACATAAACGAAGTGTGCATTGTATTCACGTATTTCTTGTTAATGTGTAAGCACAGTGGCTTCCATCCTTGTATATGTATGACCGAATATGGCAACAGAGAATTTGGCAGTGCACACATCCACGTTGTTGTTGTCGTTGTTGATGTTTCTGGCTCAGGTGGGCACGAACCCTGAGCCCTGCTGAAATGAACACTTCAGCACGTCACTGGCACAGATTTGTTGTTGAGGTTATGTTAATGGGCTGTCTCTTTGTTATGAGAGTGAAGTACTGTTGCGATTATGCTTGTTATGAGGGAGAAGTGCAAGAGGTTAATGTGCGGTGGCGTGAAGACCTGTGTTAACCCCTTAACTCTAGTATATTTTTCATTCCAACCTATTTCCAGACGATTTTATTCAGTTTTACAGAGAACTTCCGAACTGGAGAGGACTAATATCACCTCTAACATAATTCACTACACATAATCTTTCCTAAGTTGAATGAAATCGTTCGTATGATGCAAGAATAAAAAAAAAAAAATACTGGAGACAGCATGACAGCAGAGTGGATTGTTTGCAAGGAATTATGTTAGTTATGAAGCAGAGAAGGATTATGGCCAAAAGTAATCTAACAAGACCTCGTTATTCTCAAGGAAAGGCAATTTATGTGGGAAAAATGTCTGAAGTTGGTTTTAGGATACTGTCTGGATTAAGAAATGGATATAAATAAGAAAGTAACTGTGTGTGTGTGTGTGTGTGTGTGTGTGTGTGTGTGTGTGTGTGTGTGTGTGTGTGTGTGAAGGACGACAAATTCACTAATACTTAAATGATATACGATACTTTTCTTTATACTTAACCTATCTAAAACTGCGACCTATCTTGAATCTCGAGCTGTAACAACTATTAATAGAAGATTATGAGGTTAGTCACAAACAAGTGCGATCGAAAGGATGCAGAGCCGCAGGATTATCTTATTCTGTCCCTGGGATACGTGAAATAAGCTTCAAGAGGATTAAAATCTGGGCAAAGACCTGAAGAGCATTTTATTCAAGTTTTGCATAGTTTTTCATGTTAACGTGCTTACAGTAGCTAATCTAACTGTATTTATCAATTCTTACACGAAGCATCATCCCTGCTCTGACAGCCAACAACATAGGAGCCATGGAAGCGGATGAATACAGAACAAGAGCGGAGAGTGACACACCTTATTTTGGCAGCTCCTTATCACTTTAACAACCGTCTCCGCCTTCATACCGCGTATTTCTTCGCTGGGTGAATTCATTCATTCATTGCCAGACGCCATGTATCCCAGACGGGGTGGCCAATGGCTTAGAGTTAATTGTTTTACAGGGAGGGGCACTAATCCTCCACCAACCCCACTTGACATGTAGGGATGCCAACAGCATCTGGTGTTCCCAGGCGGTCACCCATCCAAGTACTAACCAGATCCAACGTTGCTTTCATGATAGGTTTAAAAGTCATTAAATTTCATTATCATTTCTGTAACTATCCAAAAGTAGGGAAAATATCGTTAGAATACGCGTCACTAACTACGCACTTCTTCCGTACCTGCTAACACTACTTCCGGTTTCGGCGCATGACGCAGGAGGTACGTCAAGTGTGCGTAAGAAAGTAGCACCTCGTCGAACCCAAACATAACTTTTTCTTTTCTTTACTACAAGATCAGGAGTGCATTTTAATCCAGTTTACCGTGCAGTTCTTTAATTTTATATTCTAATAGTGGCTATCTAAATATATTTATCTATTTTTATACGAAGTATCGCCTCGCCTCGGGTAGCCTATCTCTACATGGGAGCGGAGGAAGCGGAGGAACACAAAGCTAGTACCAGGCAGAGTGACACACCGTATTTCAGCTGTTCCTTATCGCTGTAACGACCATCTCAGCTACGACCACACACATTTCTTTTCTTGATGAATTCGTGATAGGATAGGAAATCAGTAAATTACACTTCCCTTTCTGTAATGATCCAAATCTCGGGTATGTTATTCCAGCGGGAGTTACAACGTACACACTTACACAATACCAGTTACACCGCTTCCGTCACATGACCCACAGCAGGCTAGTGCGCGTTGGAGAGTAGTTCCCTCTAGATACCAAACGTTTTCTTATTTAAAAAAAAACTATACGTGTAGTTTCCTCCCATTTGTTGAACAACTTTCTCATGTAATACAGTGAAAGCTTTGTAACTATGCATATTCAGGTGCTCTTAAAGGAATCATCATATCACCTCAGACGCCTTACGGGAGGCCAAGACGCGGATGAATACAAACTGGGAACAGGGCGACAAACATCCTTGTCTCACGGATGAATACAAACTGGGAACAGGGCGACAAACATTTCTAATTTTGGTCGTTCCTTATCGCTGTAACGACCGTCTTACCACACACATTTCTTTCTTAGAAGATTTCGTGATGAAATAGGAATTCAATAGTATAAAGTCTTTCCTAAAATTCGAAAATCGGGAAATATTCCAACGCGTCGTCACTCGCAGCCCACCTCCCGTCCCGTAGACACCTCCACTCCAGTCCGTGGCGGGACCAGCCCCCCTAGCATCACCGAGGAGGGTAGGCCTGTCCTTTCCACCCGGAGGTCCACGGCCTAGGACCTGCCCATCCGGAGGTCGAAAGAGCAGTTTTCCTCCCTCCGCCCACCTGGACCAGGGCCTGCCCTCCCTGCTACAGTGTCCGGGCCTCCCTCTTCGGTCTCCATTTGCTGCGGGGTTGGGCGAGTCGTATCGCCTTTTCCACCAGGGCAAGGGGGTTGAGGGCAGCGTCGGGGCTGTTTTACATCCAGCACTTGTCGGCCCCCCCCTCCATCGGCGCCTGGCAGTCCACCGTGCTTTCGCCGTCCCGCCCTGCCCTCCTCGACCATCGTGTGCTAGTTTGGCCAAACCACCGCGCCTTCCCCTCGCCTTGTTCGCCACCTCGTCAGCCTTCGTGCCGGCCCAGCTATGCTCTTATGGGAGAGCTATTTTCTGCAACTTCCCTCACGGGCTTTCTTGTTTGCCCGTTCCCCACCAGAGCTGTGGGGAAAATATTCAACCAACCATCCAACGCATCACTGCCATACAATTCTAGTAGCAGATTAGTAGTAGTAGCAGTAGTATAGCAGCAGCAGCAGCAGCAGTAGTAGTAGTAGTAGCTGTAAATTTTGATGTTGCTGCTGCCCCAGGTTCTTCTGAAATATGAACCAGTGGACTGCAGGATGACGTTGGCCTCCTCCTGCAGTCCACCATCCTCCTTTGGTGGGATAGGGAAGGAGATGAGGGACGACTGTATAACCTGACACTGAATCCCTCCCGGTTATATCAGCGCCACCACGTGAAGGCGTTCTGCTTCAACATCATGGCTGGAATAAGCCAGTACAACAGACCATCGAGCTCGAGGTTAAAATCAAGCTAATCTAAATATCTGTACCTATCTATCTATCTATATCTATATGTCTACAGTATCTCTATCTACCCATCAGTATCTATCTACCAATCTATATAACCAACTATCCATCTATCTCCCAATATATGTATCTATCTACAGTATCCATCGATCTACTTATTGTCTGGACGTTAACCAATAGCCTAATAAAACTAAAAACAATGCAGAATAAATATTACAGAAAAGCCTTCATACTAATATACAAGCAAGTTAACCCCTTCACTCCGGCGTCCTTATACACCCTTGCTACGACCTCCAGACGGTTTGCATCAGCTTCAGGGGGATGTTTTTCAACCTGGAGGGGTTACATTAACCCTTCACGACTACAGACGTCTGAAAATATGGTGTGTGTGTGTGTGTGTGTGTGTGTGTGTGTGTGTGTGTGTGTGTGTGTTTGTGTGTGTGTGTGTGTGTGTGTGTGTGTGTGTTTATCCCCGTACTTTTCCAGCCTCCAATACATAAAATCCATCTGTACCACAAACTAAACGAAGTTCCACACAGTGCTCTCTCTCTCTCTCTCTCTCTCTCTCCACATCACATCCACTCCATCTCCACTTAACTGATGTCTGGATTATAGTGAAAGCTGGCACTTTACACTGAATAACTCCCAAATCAAGGCGATGAATTGCACTACCTTATCAATATCCCATCGTAACAATGACTAATAGCCTCAGTAAGTACTCTTTTCCTTGTCTTTCTTCCATACAAATATTCTAAGTTATTTTTAAGTTACGAGTTAATATTATGTTTGTGAGTTACGATCAAAGGAAGGACTTTTTCCCTGTCTTTTTTTTTTTCATGCAAATATTCTGAATCATTTTTAAGTTACGACAGTTAATTTACAAGTTTGTTTCTGACTTACGAACCGTCTGGTGAGTAAGAGTTTTCTGCTTCATAATTTTTTTTTTGTTCTCTCTCTCTCTCTCTCTCTCTCTCTCTCTCTCTCTCTCTCTCTCTCTCTTTTGCATGAAAGTCCAAGAAAGGAACATCTTTCATCTCACGTTCTTCCAGCACAATCAAATCTCAGCTCAGACAATAAATTTCTATACCCACACACGTCTAGCATCACCAGGACACTTTATTACAGCCTTCAGTGGCGCACGACTCTGATTAATATCCAGTTTTAGCCACGATACGGATCACATATAAATGCAAAACACGACAACGAGTATCATATTTCACTCCCACTTGATATTTACCCCAAACACAGCGCCTTATCTTTCTCCGGACACGCTCGGGGCCCTATAACAAGAGAACAGTTGGGGTAAAAGTTAGGCTAATATTTCACCTCGGCTACCACTCACTTTCCTCTGCTAGCTAACATTCCTAAGCTGATGAAGGCTTGGTATATTTCAAAGATAAACAGATGATGCTCTTTGATGATTAGGGTGGAGAGTGACAGACATACCCTAAGTGAGAAGTAGACGCAGTGGAATAGTAGGCGTATTTTTGTTACAGGCTGTGCTTCCCCCCACCCCTTCAATTACACTGGCCGACAATTGATTTACGCCGTGCAGGTAAAAGGGCAGAATATACGCCTATGTAACCCCTGGGATGATATATACGCCGTTGCATCTCACGTAAGGCAGAGTTGATGAGGCTCCAGCACGCTCCTGAATGTCTGAGATTCTCTTACCCTATCCGATCCGATCCGATTCAATCCAATCCAATCCAATTCAATCCAATCCAACCCAGTTCAGTTCAGTCCAAACCAACCCAATCCAACCCAGCCCAGCCCAACCCAACACGACCCAGCCCAACTCAACAAGACCTAGCTTAATTCAGCTCAACCCAACCTAACCAAGCTTGATCCAGCCGAACCCCACTCAGTCTACCATAACCTAATCTAATCTAACCTGAGGGATCAATCGTGCATCTCATATGAACCGGGGTTGATGAGACCACCACACGCTTCTGTAGCTTATGCTTTTGCGAACTAATTTACAATCGTTTCTCTATCCTAACTTCTTTCTTTGTTTCCCCAGGGCAGAATACGAGACAAGGAAAGAGTCTGTGTTAAATTCTCCTTGAAAATCCTACATAAAATACATAAGTAAATAAAAAATAAAACAGTGGCATCACTGCTCACGGAGTTAACATGCCTTACTATATGAGAGGGTCTGCGGTGCTTCGGTGAATATTGTACTCGTTTCGTGATGTGTGTGTGTGTCCCAAAAATCAAGACATGACGGATGTTTAAAGGGGGGGGGATACAATATCCCTTAATGTGCTTGTACACGGTCGCATCCCATCAGTTCTACCGGCGACACTTTATGCACTCTGCCTCACATTAAACCAATATAATAATTCGACTTTCACATGCATCACTCTCCCTACAGGCAAGTTTTCCTCGTTTGTACGTTGTCACAGTGCAGATGACTTAATTCTGGTTATTACTCCCCATCCGAGGGAAAAAAAATGCACACTCTCTCTGGACTTAATACGGATTGTTACAGATACGGTTACAGCCATTAAAGAAATAAACAGGCAAGGGTAAGTGTTACGCAGCTTCCTACGCCCAAGGATTACGATATACACTGACCACATGCCAAATTCAATTGTTGCTGCTTTGATCCCAGGCTCATCTGAAAGTACACCCAGTGGACTGACCGAAGTTACCCGTCACCAGCAGTATACCATCCTTCACTGAGATGATAGGGAGGGAGTTGAGGGTCGGCTGTATAATTAGGCAAAGGAACAACCAAGTTACATCGGTGCCACCACAGGAAGGCGTCCCTCTCCACCACGACCTAACTCAATTAACTCTTCCATATCAAAGCTACCGTGACACTAATTACTGTGCTTATGAACACAACCTAACAACAAACTAACTGGGAGGGCCTCTCGAAATGATGGTCTTAGCATTATTTCCCATTATGTTGTATTATTGTTATTATTTTTTTACTGCTACCACCACACGAATTCATATAGCTTAGTGGTATTAGGGGGACATTTTCTCTCTCTCTCTCTCTCTCTCTCTCTCTCTCTCTCTCTCTCTCTCCTACTAAACTCTGCGTTTTCATAAAGGGAACTTAACCCCTTCACTCCAATTATGTATTTTATTTTTTATTCTTGCTACCACCTAACAAGTACTCTACCAACGATTACAATTACATCTAACTAACGATCTAAATTGGGATGGCTCTCGAAGTGAAAGAGAAAGAGGTTAGAGGGAAGACACAAACTCAATTATCCACCACGACTTCTTTTACACCATCCTTGCTAGTGTCAGACGATTTTCCTCAGCTTATGGGGGGACTTCTAACCCTCTCGTCCTCCACGCCAGGCTAATACTAATCTAAGGGCGGTATTCTGGTGAAGGTAAGAAGGTTACTAACGCCTCTTCCTCACCAGGTTATTTCTGATTCTGCATCGTTACTATATTCCTGTGTGTTATTGATGCAATCCATGTCGATATTAAAAAGATATTAGATGCAAAAATGGGGATACTAATGGGTAGTTTGGAAAATAAATCGTTAAGGAAGAGGTGTTAGGGAGCTTCCTTACCAAACGGGACCTACGTGCTCATACAGGTGCTAATTAACAGATCTAACTTAATTAAACTCCCTTACTAAACTTGCCGTGACAGTGATTACTCTACCTGTGATTACCGCTACATCTAACTGACGACCTAATTATCTCGTTCAAATGTTAATTGCGTTCTAGTGTACCTCATCTGGCCTACCTCACCAACGAGCTATTTTAACCACCCTATTACTACACTTCATTATTATTATTATTATTATTATTATTATTATTATTATATGATTTTAACTCAGAAGGACGCCTTCACTGAAAGGATCAGAGGTCCTAGATAAACATTACTATGGCCACATATCATCATCATCATCATCATCATCACCACCACCACCACCACCACCAGCATCATCATCATCATCATGAATTATTATCGTCCTATCATCATCATGAATCATTATAGTTCCATCACCATCACCACCACCACCATCATCATCATCATCACCATCACTGTTGTTTACAGTTACAATCGAAACAGCTTAAGAAAAATCCCATAAAATAAGGAGGTCCGTAACACTCTCCTTGGCCTTCCACATAGACGTCAAGTTTCCTTTTACCTTCCGACTACTGCCAAATCATTAACAGCATATTTCCTCTAAAGTTAAGATACATTAACTCTTACTGGTCCTAAAATCACCATCCCTACATCATTAATCTCGAGTTACAACAGATTGGCGCTAGAATGATGTCAGTCACGAAGCAGTGCTATGGAAAAGATCAGCAGCCACAATATTGCCTTTGCCACTGAGCTACGTGAAATATGCCATAAAAAGGACGAAAATCTGGGCCAGGTTAAGGTGAAAGTACCACGCAAACAAAATCCATTAAAACTACCAGCTTAGTCGACTTCGTTTTATTCCAGCCAACACATTGCTGTTTTATTTACACAACTAAGGTCATGGTCGATGTTAATAAGAAAAAAAAAAAAGAGAGAAAGAAAATAAAGACAGGGCTACCTATTTACCGATGTCCAGTCCCGCTAACTATCAGTTTACACACACACACACACACACACACACACACACCGAATAATGAACAATCTTCTTGGGCTGAATGAATCACCTGTGCCAACTATCTAATAACACACACACACACACACACACACACACACACACACACACACACACACACAAACGCCCGCATTCTTAATCACCTACGACTTTAATTACGAGGGGTTGCCATCAACGTCATTAGCGAAACGGCATAATTCGCTCTATTACCCCTCGTTTCTCTAACCTTGTAACTAGCTATTAGCCTGACGCTGCATCCTACTAGGGGTGGTGTCGGCATAAGCTTCCTCCGGGTCTTTCCATCCCTACTCAGAAAAAAACTCTTCTCCCACGGTGTATCGCCAATTCTCAAAATTTCCTACCTACCTTATTCGGTAAATATTTAGCATAAGCCACAGATGTAAGTCAGGTATCTTGAACTATTTTCCATTAACATTTTACTAATCTACAAATGCACTACTATGCACTCCCTTTTTCATCTTCAATTATTCTTCCTTTCGTACTGGAGTATGAGTAAAAACATTAGGGAACTGAGCATATTTCAAGAAAAGTAACAAATGATTATCAAAAGATGAAAATAAATGGCATAAATGTCCAGTACATCTAACTTCCTCTTCATATGCTGTATTCTACCAATCAATCTTACATTTTTTGTGTGTCCTTACTAACCTTGCCTCAGTCTGACAAGGTGTAAAGGTATCAGGAAATTTGACTGCATTAACAACACAAAAACGATGAGAAAGGAGAAGAAAACATATAAAAATCATAATAACTATAGTCGCGGCGCGCGACTCTGAGGTTGTTATTATCGTGCCCTGGCAACTACCATTCAAAAGTCCGTCTGATTTCGTGTATAATATGAGACGCATGTGATTCGTGTATAATATGTTCGTGCATAATGATATTCGTGTATACTATATTCGTGCATAATAATATGATTCGTGTATAATATGATACGAAATGGGACGCACATTTTGAATGATAGGTTGCCAGGGTACAATAATGACAACCTTAGACTCGTGCGCCGCGACTATAGTTCCACTTACATACACTCTATCGACCTCTTTATTTTCCTTGCGTCACCCCCCCCCCCCGCCGGCAAAATAAATAAATAAATAAACATCGAACCATGCCTTTCCTTACTAGAAAAACAAAAGAACATAAAAATACAAATTCATTATAACCACCTTCACTCCCATACACGTGCTTATCAACCTTTTATTTTCCTTGCCTCCCCCCCACAAAAAAAAAGTAACCAGCATATCTTCCATACACTCCCTTTCCACACCTTTTTATCTCCTTGGGCTGTATGGATGAATTCTCCATGGCGTAAATTACGTGTAAGATTGTTTGTATAAATGTTTATATTTACTCATACAACTACCAAGCACTTCCCAATCAATCAGGATGAAAACTGACGTGACAAAATATGAAAAACACAATGATCTGTGATAGCAAAAGTGGACGCTTCTTTATCTTACACATTTCTTAAGCATCCTTTATAATTATATTCAGCCTCTTGCGTCCCGAGTGACCTTGTCTCAGTCTTGTCTCCGTCTGGCAATGTGCACAGGCATCAAGGCTCTCACCTCTCAAGGAACAATGGCCTAAGGTGATGTCTTGGGGAGGGAGGGGTGAGGGATCAAGGTGACAGACAAGGGAGGTTCTCTCTCGGGAGGTGAGGCGAGCTCTTCCCATTTCACCTGCTCAATTAACACCTGGTGCTGGAGAGAGACGCCTGCATGTGGTGGCACTGATATAACTGGGCTGTGGAGCCGCCGGGTTATACAAACGTCCCTCACCTCTCTCCCTAACCCAGTCACGACGAAAGGAGGATGGTTGACTGCAGAAAGGCAACCAGTCCACTGGGTTCACGTTGTAGATGAACCTAAGACTAGAAGAACAACATTAACAATTGAGAAACGTGTTTTATTGATATATTCTGCTCCCTCCAGGCAATTCTATTCAGCTAGCGAGAGATGTCTTCACGTGAAAGGGATAATGATAGCAATACCTAACCTGTCCAGTTCGAAAGTGCCGTTCAAAAGCTACGTAAAATTGTTTGGTGGAGGAGGAGTATAAAAATAATGCCATCGGGCTGAAGTGATTAAGTTACCAGTACAAACAATATTTATATCTATCAATGAACTGCACTAAAACAGGAGCTTGTTACAAGTACCCATTTCACTACGAGAGGTCTTTCTTGGTCTAAATAAACTCTTACGGTGGCGGCAAGATCTTGCATACATTAGATAAACTGTCATTATGGTGGAGGGGCAAATGGTTCCTATTAATCCCTTTAGCCACAGATGATTTTCCTGGGCCACATGAAAATCATCCGGGAAAAAAATAAAGGTGATTGAGACAATGGCGGGCGCTTCTCTTAGTCACCTGTCCTACCCAGCCATCCTGCATAGACATCTTCATCATCATCATCATCATCCGGACCTCCTTTCCCACCCTACGGCAGGGTGAGGAGTAGCAACGTCCAGATAGCCCAAGTCTGCCCACTCGAACGGGCCACGCTTCCATTCACTCATCATTCAAGCCCCCGGAATCCTGGCTCTATCTGATACACCACAAACTTTCACCACATTCTGTAGCTTCACATAAACGTATCCGATAGTCAATACGAACGCCGTCACGTTAAAAAGGGGTGCCAAATTCCTGATCACGCACTTCTCGCAACATTCATCCAGCCAGCTCGATCTCTTGTCAGTCTCCTAGTCCTGCATAGATAACAATTAGATCTGACCCTTTACTATGCTGGAGGGGAAACTTAACTACCTACTACTGTCCTCCCTCGCAAAGAAAATAATAAATAAATAAACAGGTGATGATTAATAGTGGGGAAGGTACTATCCTGAGAGATTAGTTTTTTTTTTTTTTTTGTCAGCTGCTGGATCATGTCAAATTATTTACACAGGCAAAGAAATTAAACCCAGAGATCTTTTGGTACAACACCTTCAATGACGGGAAAACAACGACATCATCATCAGTAGTAGTAGTAGTAGCAGTAGTAGCAGTAGGCCTACTGTAGTAGCAGTAGTAGTAGTAGTAGTAGTAGTAGTAGCAGTAGTAGTAGCAGTAGTAGTAGCAGTAATAGTGGCAGTAGTAGTAGTAGTAGTGGCAGTAGTAGTAGTAGTGGCAGTAGTAGTAGTAGTAGTAGTAGCAGTAGTAGTAGTGGCAGTAGTAGTATTAGCAGTAGTAGTAGTAGTAGTAGTAGTAGTAGTAGTAGTAGTAGTAGTAGTAGTAGTAGTAGTAGTAGTAGTAGCAGCAGCAGCTGTAATAATAATAATAATAATAATAATTAATAATAATAATAATAATAATAATAATAATAATAACATTAATAATAACAATAATAATGATATATAAGTAAATAAATAAATAACCTATGTGAATCTCTACTCTGGGAGACTCGTTCACTGTCACCAGCTAAAAATAACCAGCCTGCATAAAGACAACAACCAAACCTGTCCCTGAACTACCCCTGGATAGACCCTAACTGCCTATAAATCAACTGCAATAAAAATATGGTGATTGCAGGAGATTTTTTTTCCGTCTGCTGCGGGACAGAGCCAAATCACCCACACAGAGAAGACCCCCAAACCTATACTGTTATCAGGTGGAAATTTCTACCTATCTATCTATCTATCCATCTACTCATCTCCCTTTCTCTCTCTACTGCCAGATGCCTTAACGAGGAAGGGGGTGGCCACGTACAAATCGCCTCCATGTCACCCTTTACTCCGACAGGGGCCTCCTTTCCTCCAGTTCAAACCACCCTAACTAAAACATCATGGTGTGTGTGTGTGTGTGTGTGTGTGTGTGTGTGTGTGTGTGTGTGTGTGTGTGTGTGTGTGTGTGTGTGTGTGTGTGTGTGTGTGTGTGTGTGTGTGTGTGTGTGTGTGTGTGTGTGTGTGTGTGTGTGTGTGTGTGTGTGTGTGTGTGTGTGTGTGTGTGTGTGTGTGTGTGTGAGAGAGAGAGAGAGAGAGAGAGAGAGAGAGAGAATGCAAAATACCTACGACTGGAATCTTATAAAACCAGGGTCTCTATTCTTCAACAAATTATACACCATGTCTCGTATGAGGCGAGATTAGAGAGAGAGAGAGAGAGAGAGAGAGAGAGAGAGAGAAATCCACGTTACCGATAAGCTGGGCCAGGATTCACTTAGGCTACATAAAATCAGTTCTTTTCTTATTCCTGAGATTTCTTATGTAAGGAGTGATGTATATAAGATGTGTTGTTGTAGGAAGAAGAAAGAGAAATAATCTGCACTTTTCCTTTATTGCCCTTAACATTTGGAGCATTAATGTAACCTTAAATGTTCGCTTGTGAAAATATATTATTCTAGAGGTAATGATAAGCAGAACAAGTACTCATTTTTGGTTCATTCCTTGTTAGAATAATGCTCAGCCATGACTAACACCCTTTCACATCTTCCCACATTCCGTAACCTAATCCATCTTCTATAAAAAAAAAATCCTCTCTCAGTTAGAATTATAAGTCTAGGGGATGATGTAAAGTTGGGGGTGTAGGGGCAGGTGTGAAATGGTGAGTCTTACTAATCATTAACTTTACCTACAATCAATTACCTCTGACCACCTAAGACTGGATTTTATATGAAGGGAAAAAAAAAAGGATGATGACTGAAGTTACTGCCAAAAGACTGCGCGTGGGTCATTAACTTCTTCAGCCTAAGGACCTATTTTATGCTTTATTCTTGCTCTCTCCAGACGATTTTATTCAGTACTGGGGAGACTGGAGGTTTAGGGATTAGACAGCAGCCTTCATTTCCCCTTTCACAGCTACGGTCCTCCCTCAGGTTGTAGGTTGAAATACATAAAGGGTTTCCTCGCGATCTTTCTGTATTTAAATTCTGCTAACACTAGATGATTATATTTCAGCGTAGAAGACCCTCTAGTTGTGAAGGCAAAGGTGATGATTATATTTACACCCTCTAATTCGATAAGCCTTCCCAAATGAGCAAAAATCGTCTGCCTTTAGCTAGAAAGAAAAAAATCATAATCGTCACCGTAGTGGACAAGTTACAAAGATACACAGTGGCAAGAATATAAAACAAAGCGTCATCGTTGTGAGTAACGAAATGATTAATACATTTTTGATACATTTTTCATAAGCAGGCAAAGATAAAACGGGATGAGATAAAGCAGGCAGAGATAAAGCAGGTAAAACAGGAGCTCTCATTTGGTGGCTGACACAGGTAAGGACTCGACAGGTGAGAAGTTTGGCTTGAGACAGGTAAGGAGTTTGCAGTGCTATTTGGCAGTGTTACTTGCTCTTTCCCCATCCATCCTTGTAATCCAACCGCAAAGATGAATACCCGATCCCACTACCCTCTTACGACATCAAAATACCCTCTCAACACGACAACACCTTTCCTACTTGTGTTATAAATGAACGATATTATTCACCTTTAGGACAATGATAAGGCTAACAAGAGCTGTATTTAACTCGAAAAACCTTAAGCTGAGTAACAATTGTCTGACGGTAGCAAAAATATTACACAGAAAAGACAGTAAGCGCTCTCAAACAGTGGCTTAAGACCTGTAAGGGAGAATTTGCATGGCGTCTGACTGTTATTTGTAGATTCCCCATCAACCTTGGTAACATTCAGAATCCAACCCCGCAATGATGGCCACATGATCTCATTACCCTTTCAATACACTAGTCTTCTTTATATATTTCATTCCTGTTATGACCAGACGAGATTATTCAGCTTAGAAGTCTCAATAAAAAAAAAAAAAGGACAATGACAGCTATATGAAACTCGCCTAGACAAGAAAACCACCACACAGGTCAGTGAAATTAATATGACGGTAGCTAAAATAATGAGTAAAAATTATACGTCGGTAACTAAAATAACGTATAAAAAAGGACAGCAAGCCCTCTCACACAGTGGCATAAGACGGGTAGGGTTTTGCATGTGGTTTGGCTGTGTTATTACTCTGCAGTCCCCCCTCCCTCCCACCTTGGCAAAATACAGTATCCAACCCCACAAAGATGGCCAGCCGATCTCATTTATCCAGGCAATTAAGAATCAGAGGATATTAACATTGAGATCAGCAGCCAGGGAGTCTTGGCGGTAATTAGGGGAGAGACTAATGCCATTATAAACTGCTGAAGGAGATCTAATTCCGAGATAATAATCGACGGGGACTGGGTGGTTTGGGTGAGGGGTGTGGTTGGAAGGTGTGAGCAGAGGAGAGGAGAGGAGAGGTGAGGAGAGAGAAGGAGAGGAGAGAGAGAGAGAGAGAGAGAGAGAGAGAGAGAGAGAGAGAGAGAATGGAAAAGAGAAGGGGGAGGGACCGGGAGAAGGGAGAGTGGGGGACAGGGTGTCTTAAGGGATGTAAGCAACAAGAGAGAAAGGTGGTTTGGGAGGAAGTGAGGGGGGAGTAGGAAGGGTGACGGGGAGGAGGAAGGGTGATGGGGAGGAGGAAGGGTGAGGGGGAGAAGGAGGGATGGGAGGGAGGGAATGGAAGAGTCAAGAGGTATAATGAGTGGGAAGGGCGAAGGTGTGACATGGGAAGAGGGGGTTCAAAAGAAAGGCGAGAGAAGGAGGTATCTGTCTACAGCGTAAGGAATTGTGTGTGGGAGGGGGGGAGGTAGGAGAGGGAGGGGATTTGGGAGGCAGAGAGGATGTGTCTAAAGTTGCAGGTAGGAGGGAGTGGGGAGGGAGGGGAAGGAGTGGAGGAAGGGGAGAAAAGGGAAGATGGAATAGGGGAAAGGGAAGGAGGGAGTGAGGGAAGTGGAGAGGAGATGGAAAAGGGGGAGGGGAAGGAGGGAGACTATGTGTTAAATACAACTAACCTACACCATACACCTGTGCACTATCCTATACTTCCTTTACACCTCACTGGCACTTCCATTCTATACAGTGTCATTCCTCTTCTCAATAACGTATGATTTTACGGGGGAAAAAAGTAAGGAGCATGGGCGAAGAGGAGGAGGAGACAGCAAATAGTATGGGAGGGGGAGGGAGGGTGGGTGGCAGGAGGAGGGATGGTGTGGGGGAGGGGACATGTACGATGGTATGGGAAGAAGGGGGAGCGAGGGACGGTAGCGAGGTGGGGGGCAGAAGGGGGGGGAAGACGTTGGGGGGAGGGGATATGTCAGAAGTTAAAAGAGGCTCCACCACCACAGAAACACTGCCCTCGACATCAATTTACAACGCTACCCAGGTACCCGCCCTTGATATCAGTCACACGCTTAACCTCTTCACTTGTAACACGTATTTTATCATTTTTCTTACTTTATCCAGACCATTTCATTCAACTTATAAAGGATCTGGAGTAGTGAGGTGGTTAATCTACGTAAAACCCCTCCTGTTAGAAAAGTCTC
This sequence comes from Coenobita brevimanus, assembly GCF_032717465.1. NCBI lineage: Eukaryota > Metazoa > Arthropoda > Malacostraca > Decapoda > Coenobitidae > Coenobita > Coenobita brevimanus. The sequence goes on from NC_137041.1 coordinate 9,241,265, forward strand.
TACTCAACACAATGAACTCGTCTGAAGGTAACAAAAATATATACTGGAAGGAGGAATCAGGCAGTGCAATACCTGTGCCCACCAACTGGTCCATGGGCCCAGAATCTGACTTTCGACTTACTGTTCTCAAAATCTAAATACTTAACTCCTGACTGTCCCATAACTCTTCCCACAAGTCTGTTTGAACTGACCTAGCCCTTGACAAAACAGAATCCCTTTATCCTTGGATTACTCTGAACCATTCCATAAATTTGGGTCGAATTCGGATATCAGTCTGTTTGGGTTAACCTTGCCATGTGACTATGACTTTGGACTTACTAAAAAAAAAAAAAAAGATAGGTTAACCCGTTATTTCATCTTCAACCTCTCCACCAAGTCTGCTTCAAATAGGCCCAAATTTGTTTGTTATCTTGTTTACACACAGACACACTGAGCGAATTTTTACCTTGTCTGTGACCTTACTCTTTGACACTGTTCTCAAAATCAAATCCTTCAGTTCTTGCCTTACACTCAACCCTTCAATTATGACTGGTGCAAAGTGGATAGAAACTGTTTAGGTTGACCTTGCTGGATGAAAGTTAAACCTGGCCCTGTGACCCTGACCTTTGACCTACTGTTCTAAAAATGGATAGGTCAAACCCCTGGCTGACTACCAACTCTTCCACCGAGCTTAATTAAAATCAGAAGAAAACTTTTTGAGTTTTTTGTTCACACACACACACACACACACACACACACACACACACACACACACACACACATACACACACAGAGTAAAACCAAATACCTGCTCTTCCTTCGCGAGCGCGGGTACAAACACACGCCCTTGCAGTCAATGGGTTAATGGTGGCAGGTCCTTCCATCACTCTACGCTCACTCCCTACTTAATTTCTCCCTCCCTTCATCTCCACGACGCTAAAGCCGAGTTATTGTTATTATAAATTCCTGTGGTATGGTTCTCTTGCCACCTGCCCTTGCAACCAACCTGCCTTACCAGAATCTCTCTCTCTCTCTCTCTCTCTCTCTCTCTCTCTCCTGTCAAACGCACTCATGTTAAACTCCTTTTTAATTTAACGTGGATTATATCTTGTGCTAAAGTCAAAATCCAAGTCTGCCTTGTCATGTGCCACTGAGTATAATTGAGAGAGAGAGAGAGAGAGAGAGAGAGAGAGAGAGAGAGAGAGAGGAGGGGTGGGTACGTGTCCACTCTAAATTCTCAAGACCAGTTTTCTAAATAGGAGCTTATTTTATAAAGGGGATTCATTTTCACCTGTGTGTGTGTGTGTGTGTGTGTGAGAGAGAGAGAGAGAGAGAGAGAGAAACAATCTGGAGCTGGAGTCTGCCTATGTCTGTGTATATCTAGGCTCAACCAATCAGCAAGGAAAAGGTTTGATGAATTAATGTACAAAAAACCACGACACTGACACACCCTTTTAAAATCTGATAATCGATCCTTTGACTGTATCTGACACGTGGATATTAATATAGAAAAATAACCCCAATATACATGCAGATGAGTAGACCAAAGGAGAGCCAGGATTCCATGGGCTTGAAAGAGGTGTGAATGAATGTGTGGCCCATTTCTCTCTAGATATGGTGTTGATAGGTCTCCCAGATTTATACCTTTTTGAATCCCATCTCACACTTTCAAGGAAAAAACAAATCAGGGGAGAGACGATGTTATATTTTTTTCGCATTTTTTTTTCACTTAATTATTTACATTAAGTTGGTTGTGATGTATACTGGAACTATTTAAGGCGTGACGAGGTATAAACAGGCAATTTTATTTACAACTCAAGCTAGAAAAAAATAAATTCCATCTAGCTTGACAGTTGCTAGAGTGAAAACCAGAGTATAAACAGGCAATCTTACAAATACTGAGGAAATGATACAATAATAATAAAATAAAATAGTGGTGATAATAGCAGTAATAACAATAATAATAAAAATGATGATGGTGATGATAATAATGGCCTTACACAGAATTTAATCGGCGGAAAGTACAAGCAAGTAATCTTACACACAACTTAAGAAAGTCTGTAAATATGGAATGTCTGCAGGTGCCCGGCCAGGTAAGCCCCGAGTCGATGCAGGAAATATTTAGATAATCTCCCGATATATCACGTTCGGCGGACAGGTTGCCATTTTCTTACCTCTCTGGCGAAGAAAATTATTAGACCAGCCATTTTGCCCAATTTGTAACCAGATGTGCTGATCATTATTTCTATTTAGGCCATTTTTTTTTGGGGGGGGGAGAAGGGGGGGTCGGATTTTTGCCCAACATGACCGAGACATATTCTAGAAATTTTAGCATACAGTATTCTTAGCACATTTAGCATATACTTAGCGATTTCAGTAGTTTTCGAGCTGACATTTAGCAATTTTGTGACCAGATGTGCAAAGCATTATTTTATTTATGCCTGATTTTTTTTTTTCTTACGAATTTTTTCCTAACATGAACGAGATTTTTTTGCAAATATTATTCTTAACAAATTTAGCACATACTTAGCGATTTTAGCATTTTCGAGTTGACATTCAGCATTTTTGTAACCAGATGTGCGGATCATTATTTTTACTTACGCCACAGATTATTTTTTAAAGGATTTTTATCGGACAAGCGACATTTTTAGGAAATTTAGCATGTACTTAGCGATTTTAGCATTTTCTAGCTGACATTTAGCATTTCTGTAACCAGATGTGCAGATCATTATTTTTATTTACGTCAAAGATTTTTATTTTTTGAACGAATTTTTACCTAACATGACCGAGGCTATTCTAGTTTTTTTGCAAATAGTATTCTTGGCAAATTTAGCATTGCGATTTTAGCAGTTTTCGAGCTAGCAAATTTAGCATATATTTTGCCATTTTATTTTCGAGTTCTTGTTGTTTAGCAATATTGGAACGAGATGTTTTGATTATTATTTCTATTTAAGCCACAAATAATTTTTATGCATTTTTACCTACCATGATTTAGCTATATTATACAGAAGAAATTTTTACCATAGAGTATTACATGTAACTTTAAAATATTCTCAGCTATTTTAGGAGTCGTCTAGTTCGCAGTTTTGATGTTCTCTCCCCAAATTTGGACATCGCCATTACAATCTTTATCGTCATTAGTACACACACCTCGCGATTTATATATATTTTTCAGACATTTACCAATCATTATTTGGCTATATTCACGAAATATTAGTCTGGTCCATGATTTTCTAAACAGATTGGGGATGCCACTCTGACGATTCGATGGCCAGATTTGGGGATTATTATTTTTATTTAGCCACACAATTTATTATTAATCATACTCTTAAATTGTGTTAAAGATATTCGAACAATTTTTGGATAATCTTATAGTCCTACTGTTGCCATTTATGCGATTCTGTATTCAAATTTGGGACTTATTAATTCTCTTTTGCTACAGTTTTTCTTAATTTCTTCTTGTGATATATTCTAGTGATTTTTCTACACATTACAGTACTTATTTTTGCCATTTGGTACTCGCATTTCGAGAGTTCACTTTCATCCTTTTTTTCTCCCTAGACTGTTACCATGTTCTATTCAATTTTATCACATTCATTTCGATTTTCATTTAGATTTGTGTGCTTAATGACGTTCTACTTCAATGATATCAATATTATGAATCTCAGCAATACATCAGCTATTATTACACCCTGATTTGCGGTATTCGTGATTTTTTGCATATTCTTTGAGGTTTGGGGATATTTTTTTGTGTGTGTTTGTTAATGGACTTTCAGCAATTTTTAAGAGCAATCTTGTCATAATCTTGGCGATAATTTTACATATTAATTTTCTTATAGACATACCAACATCTTTGTTAAAAAGAAAAAAAAAAAATCCTAGCGATTTTTCCAGAGGTTCAGTACAGAGCGACAATCAAGGGTCTTGTCAGGACAATCTTAGCACACTCTCGCCCATTCTGTGCAGGGATTTGTGCTTAGCGACATCTAGCATCTTTAAAAAGTATTATGTGGCATATTCGGAGCGATTTAAAAATTACATGTGTTTATTGCAATTCTAGTAGGGTAACTATTTTTTTCATTAGAGCAATTCAAATTGCCATTAGTTCATATATATATATACATATATATATATATATATATATATATATATATATATATATATATATATATATATATATATATATATATATATATATATATATATATATATATATATATATATATATATATATATATATATATATATATATATATATATATATATATATATATATATATATATATATATATATATATATATATATATATATATATATATATATATATATATATATATATATATATATATATATATATATATATATATATATATATATATATATATATATATATATATATATATATATATATATATATATATATATATATATATATATATATATATATATATATATATATATATATATTCTGTATATATATATATATATATATATATATATATATATATATATATATATATATATATATACTGTATATACTCGTGTAGGCATTACAGCACTTTTTTTGAGCAAGATTAGAGGCAATATCGAATTTAACACATTCGTAATGATTCCCAGAAAGCTTCTATATTTAGCGCCATTCTAACACCTGTTTCACAGCAGGTTTAGCGGCCTTTGCGGATCTGGTCTGGTATCTCGACATAAAATACACCCTGTCACTCGCAATCACAGGCCAGCTGCATCGTTCTATACCGCCCCGAACCCCCCACCCTCTCCTTGCTCTCTCTCTTTCTCTCTCATCCCCTACCTTGTCCCCTCTCCACCCTTCCTCTCGTTCCACCCCTGACTTTCTCATACTCCATTCCCACCACCCGATTCTCTCTCACTATCTTTCCCATCAACCTCCCTTCCCCAACCTCCCTCCCTCCGTATTCCCCCCATCCTTCACCACCTCCCTACCATTCCCCCTTCCTCTCCACCTCCACCACCACATCCCCGTCCTTTCCCTCTTCCCTCCCTGCCTTCCCCCTTTACCTCCAAAGGAAAACTTTATATATTGTACATCCATACTATGTCATTAAGCGTCTTCATAATTCTGAAACAGGATTTAAGCTAACTCTCTCTCTCTCTCTCTCTCAAACCTTCCTGCTGACTCATTCGATGTTTCACGGGGACATAAAGTTTCGGAGATACAGCCATAGGCAGAAGATCGCTGACAATCCTCCCCCAACTTAAGGCTTTACGTTCCATATTTATCCCCGGTCCTCAAATATCAGCTTGTCCTTGTATCTGATAGCATTTTGTTGTATGCTTCACGTACCTATCACATACAAATACCTCATGTAACACCTTCCATTGCCACAATCAACAAGATGCTTCGGATGACATTTGCTTCCGGCTGTACTGTACACTAAGACCTTCTCCCTAAAACTTACGCACTTTGTGGTGGCGGAAATGGATATAATCTGATGTAAACTGTCCGATCGTTAAGGTTGGAGTTAAAGTTGGATTATGAACACTTCGTTTCATGTAGCCACGTTATGGTCAATCTATTTCTCACCGTTAGACATGATGCAGGTAACAGTGAGAAGCATTAGGGGTAAGAATGTGACCCAGTAAAATGAGGTGTTCTTATCTCAGTATTACTCCTAACGTACATAATCGGGCAATTCGCATCAGAATAAGTCTGGTTCCAACCTTGGTGCGGCGGCGTCCTTATACCTCACATTTTTTTCTTCATTATTAACTTTTGCATCTGGCGACGGACTTTTTTTTTTCTTTTTGTTTCAGCATCTGGACGATTATATTCATCTTAATGGAAACTTTTCGAACGGACCCCCTTCAGCATCTCTATATCTGCTGCACTGTTGCATCTCAGTCGACTACATGCACACCACATGCATCTCTGACACATCCCAGACTCGCTCCGGGCGGAAACCCGTGCCCATCCCATCCCCTCTGTGTCCTATTTACGGCTATTTCGGCACGACGCAGGTATTCGGTCGACTAGATGCACACCACACGCACCTCAGAAACGCACATGACACGTTCCAGACGCACACCAGACACATCACTAATACCACCGCCCTTCATCACTCCCCAAAAGACCTGAATCCCGTCTACAATATGGTTCAGTGACTCAGTGAGACACACAGGGATACACAAATTGGGTATGCCTCGTCTCCCTCTCCAGTAGGTGCGGGGAAAATACAACTTTCATTACCCTTCACAGAACTAGAGGTCTAGCCTTGTCTGAATGAAATAGTCTTGTGGTACGAAACAAAGAAAAATTATAAATACTTCAACGAAATGTATGGATTATTATATATTTCACTTCAGCATAAGATAAATAAAACAGACTGATGGTAATAAGATCACAATAAAAAACACGTCATTGTAGTCAATGGGGAATAAAGATAATTTTCATTTACGCTTCCTTCTCTCACAAGTAATGAGGACAAGAGGGGGCTTCCGAAAAAGTGGCTTGGTTATTCAATTACAGGGTAACTCCAGACGCTGCAACTCACAATAGTGCCCCCTAATAACCCATAGATAACCCTGATGAAAAACGGGGCTATTCGGGGCAATTAACTCCACGCGAGGAAGAGATGGAGACAGAAGAGTGGAGAACAAAGGAGGAGGAGCAAGAGGAGGAAGAAGAAAGAGGGAAGGAAGCAGGAGAAGAAAGAAGAGGAGTATTAGGATGATTGCTTTCATATACTCGTGTGTGTGTGTGTGTGTGTGTGTGTGTGTGTGTGTGTGTGTGTGTGTGTGTGTGTGTGTGTGTGTGTGTGTGTGTGTGTGTGTGTGTGTGTGTGTATTACTCACTTGGGCAAGTGGGTCGAGAGAGAGAGAGAGAGAGAGAGAGAGAGAGAGAGAGAGACCTTACTCTTACGTGATCTGCCTTTAATAATACCCGAAAAACTTCTTTCGTTACGGACGCATGAGAAAAAGAAAGTAAAACAGAAAAAGAACTGGTTCGTAAGTATGTAGATAACCCGGCTGACAAAATACAGTGACACGTGATGAAGGAAAGACAGAGTATTTAGAAGTGATGACGAGTAATATGAGTAACCTGATAAACATGACCGAGCCGTGTGAGTTGTGATGAGCAAAATGAGGTAATAATGGAGTGAAATACATACTAGACAATAACACCAAATATTCTCTGACGTATATTGTTCAAGTAACAGCTAGAAGATTTACTAGTGTGTCTATGGGCCTTGTGGATCTGTGAGGACTTTTTTACACCACTTCAGCATGACAACGCCAAGTTATTTTATTCTTGCTACTAACAGATAATTTTAACAAACTTATTACCGAACTCCCACAGTAACATGGTAACTGAAGAAATATTTAACCCCACGAATTCCAAGTTTCCCCTACCGTGAAAAACACTGTACGACACCACGAAACAGCATAACAGCCGGTCTTCTAATTACGTATTAATAAAAATTATAATTATGTTGTCCCCTATTACATCCGAAATCGAGTTCGCTATTTGATGGTCAACAGTACAAGCTACTCCCAATTGACAACCCCCTCCTCTCCTCTCAGTTTATGGCCTGATACCGAATCTTGTGAGGGGTGGCCATAACAAAATTATCTCGTATTTTTGTCCCCACTCAGCAGGGTCCCCTCCCCCCCCCCGCCCATGACACGCCACCCTCCCCCATACACAACCCACTACATGTCCCTCCACTTAGCTCTTCAAGTGGCTTTGGAGATTTCCCAACACAACTTATTCCGCGATTTATTCTGCACAATACACCTTAACTTTCTCTCGCGTGTTACTGATGCAGAACTGTTTCGATATTTAAAACAGTATAAACAACATACACGAAAATGTTTGCAAGTAATAAACAGAATCGCTAGTGAAGTGGTGTCACGGAATTTTTCATGCCAATTAGAACACGGTATTCCCCTTATACACAGCTTTCTATATATATTTTCGCTTTTACACCAAGCGAGGATCACTTACAATTTCTAGGTCAGTTGAAGGCCAGATGCAGTCAGAGTGGAGAGTCAATTTAACTACAAGTTCTTTCATCTTAACTTGGCCCAAATTTTCGTCTTACAGAGAGAGAGAGAGAAAAAAAATATGGCTCTACTTCCTTTCCATATGACTTCTTCTCGACCAGCACCTTTTTCAACTGTTAATCTGCTGGTACAACTAAATATTCAAAATAAAGAGGTCATTTCGAAGCCAGGTTAGAGTGAAACGGGGACAGCAACAAAAGAGACCAATTTCCATGTCATTATCGAGGCTCATCGATTTTCACACAGCCACGTTTTAGTATTTATGAGAGTGGCACAGTTCCGTCAGGTAAACACAAACCAACTACTGTCATTCTCCAGCACCCATTCCATACACACCTTCCATTGCCTCGTTTTATTATCATTATTTATTTATTTATTTGTTCATTCATTTATTTATCTATCCATCCATCCATCCATTTATCCACCTATCTATCTACAGTACAGTATCAATCTATCTATTTATTTACCACACACCACAAGTTGATTCCAGACTAACTCAGGACTCCATTTCACGTCCTAACAGCAGCCCAACAGCACCACGTGATCACCAGCACCTCCCACAAGCATAACATAAACACTGTCTTAAACACCCAAGGATTTAGAGGGCCGCCTTGAAGACCTGCAAGAATCATCGCAATCAAGAAACATAATGAGGGTGGTAGTTGAAGGGTTAATTAGCGGGGAAGATGAGGGCGAAAATCAGGTCAATCTTTGCAATTATACCGACCTTACTGCATTTATATGTGAGGGGGGCATTAGTAGTGTGTAATGACTATGAGGGGAAATGGAAAGGTGTGTGTGTGTGTGTGTGTGTGTGTGTGTGTGTGTGTGTGTGTGTGTGTGTGTGTGTGTGTGTGTGTGTGTGTGTGTGTGTGTGTAAAAATTATACACAAAAACGTTTAGAAAGGCACAAGTAATAAACACACACACACACACACACACACACACACACACACACACACACACACACACACACACACACACACACACACACACACACACACACACACACACACACACACACACACACAAAACAAATTTATCGACAGACAGGCAGACAAACTGACAGAAATACAGTAGAAGCATACAGGAAGAGAGGCAAACAGATATACACAGACATATAGTGAGACATAAGGAGCGTACACATTACGCCAGTATGTATGGAGAGAGAGAGAGAGAGAGAGAGAGAGAGAGAGAGAGTGCAAAAAGTAGTCGTAATAACAGGGATTCATGACAGGCGACTTGATTAACTAAGAAAAGGGGAGAAGGAGGTGGAGGGGGAGTTAAAGAGGGGTTGGAGGACGTTTTGAAGGGGCTAAGAGGAGTTTGGAAAAAGAAAAAAAAGGATTAAAAAGAATAGTGAAGAGGCTGAAGAGATGAAGCAAGAGACACCCACACACAAAGAAAAAATAAAAGCAAGTGGGGGTGAAAATGAGGGAAGAATAAAAATAACAACAAAATTAAGGATCACAAGAGAATCGCCGGAGAAGCACAGAGTGGGAAAGGAAAGAGAAGAGAGAGAGTGAGAGTAAATAAGAAGGGGAGAAAACAGAAGCGCAAAAGAAAAGGTAAAGATAGGTAAATGGGAAGGAAATGAAAAAACAGGGGGATGGGCAGACGGGAAGAAGACGACAGAAGAATAAGGTGAAACAGAAAAGGGAGAAAAAGAGTGAGAACAGGAAAGGTACGCAAGAAAGAAGGAACAGGAAAAATAAAGAAGCAGATAAGTAAGGACTACAAAAGAGGCAAGACTAAAAAATGCTACACAAAATAAGATGCAGCAGAATACAAAAGGGAGAAAAAGAGACAGAAATGGAAAGGTAGGTAGGTAAGAGAACAAGATAAGAAAAGACGGAAGGAGGGAGAGAGGGAGGCGGATACGTAAGAAGGGCAAGAAAAGGGCATGGCTAAAAAATGCTACACAATTAAGGGGCACAGGAACCCTCCATCGTGGCCCTTCGTGCGTGATGATGACAGGCGAGACACTACGCAACTAACGCCCTTGTGTGTGTGTGTGTGTGTGTGTGTGTGTGTGTGTGTGTGTGTGTGTGTGTGTGTGTGTGTGTGTGTGTGTGTGTGTGTGTGTGTGTGTGTGTGTGTGTAAATAAAAGTAAAGTGATTTTCTTTCTTCATAATTAATAAGACATTAATATCCCGTGCACAAGTAAGATTGCAACATTCCCAATAGAGCCGTTCGCTGAACATCATACAATATAAATGTCCCACCTCTAATAACATTTTTTCTTTTTTTTGTCAGCATTTTTCCCATTTTCTCGATGCTCTACTATTTGATTTTTTTTTTTTTTCTTTTTGTCCTTGCTTCTTTTTGCCTTTTGTGTCCTTTTTCATACTGTGATTTTTTTTTCTCCATCGTGCTTTTGTATGTCAATTTATCAATTTTGTCTTTTACGATTTTGGCCGTGTTTTTTTTTCTTTGTAATTTGGGGTCCTTTTCCTTCCTATGTTTTTTTTTTTTTTTTGTGTGTTTTGGAATCCCCCCCCCTCTCTCTCTCTCTCTCTCTCTCTCTCTCTCTCTCATGTTTTTTTTTTCTTTTGTGTTGGAATCTCTCTCTCTCTCTCTCTCTCTCTCTCTCTCTCTCTCTCTCTCTCTCTCTCGCACCGTGTCACCAATAAACCAGCAGGTACACCGCCATTACCAAGTGGGGGTCTCAAACTTGCCTGATATCATGTTCCACTACACGACTAATTCTCAGGAAAAGCCCTTGATAAATTAAGTACTTTCGCCTGTGGTTTCGGCGAAGGGGGAAGGGGAAGGGGAGGGGAGGGAAGGGAAGGGAAGGGAAAGGGAAGAGGGAGGGAAAGGGGAAGAGGAGGGGACGAAGAGGAGAGAGTGACATGGAGGGGAGTAGGGAAGACGTAGATGTGAAGGTAAGAAGATGGGAGGTATAAAGGATAGTGGTTACACTGACAAGGAGGACGGGGGAAGATTGGAAAAGAGAGGAAAGGACTGTGAGGACAAAGAATTGGGGGTTAGGTGAGCGCGATGATATTTTTAGTATATGGAAGGAGGGACGAGGGTGGAGGGAAGCAAAACAAAGGCTGAGAATAAGAGAAAGAAAAGGAATAAATGAGGGAAAATTTGGGGTGGGGTGACGGGGGAGCTGAGGGAGGGGGAGAGAAGAGACGGGGAGTGGACAAATTATTAACAAAAATGAAATAAGCAAGAAATAGAAGAAAAAAGGGGAGTATCAGGGCCTACGGAATGGAAGAATGCGTGAGAGGAGTGGGTTTAAAAAGCGGAAGAAGGAGAAGGGATAAATGATAGGAATAATGAAGTGGACAGGCAGGAAATGGGGAGACGGAGAGGATTACGCGAATGGAAGGTTATGGAAAGGGAAGAGGAGGAGTAGGGCGTGGAAAAGGAATAGAAAGAGGAAAGGATAAGGGAAGAGGATAGGGAATAGGAAGAGGATGGGGAAAGGGAGGAATCGAATGAACAGGGAGGAATGGGTGGGTAAGGTGACAAAAATAAGCAGACAACCATACTCCAATCCAATTATATTTTTCGTCTACAGTATCTTCTTACTCTAACCTCTTTTTCTTCGCAACAACCACTCTATAAACTAAAGACAAATAAGATGTTGGAAGGGAATGACACAGAGGTGGGAGGAGGGCGGTAATAATATGGCGCGGGAAAGGAAGAAGAAAAGGTATGGACAGGGAGGGTAAGGGGAGGGGACGTTGGGGAGGAGGGGGGATGGGGAAGACGACGAAGGGTTAGATATGAAAGATCGGTATGAAAAAGGAGAGAGAGAGAAGTGTGTGTGTGTGTGTGTGTGTGTGTGTGTGTGTGTGTGTGTACCCTCAGCTCGTATATCTGGATGTGTATAATTATGTGTGTGTGCAGGCGGTGCACGTGTCACCGACAACATGAAAGACCGTGAAGAAAGAGTGCAAGGTGTAATGAAAGCTCTCTCCCCTCCCCCTCCCTCCCCGTCTCTCACCTCCCCCTCCCTCCCCCTCTCTCACCTACCCCTCCCTCCCCCTCTCGCACCTATCCCCTCCCCTCCTTCCTTGCTCACCTACCTCTTCCCCTCCTCCCTTACCTTCTCCTTCTCCTTTCCCCGTCTCCTGTGCTCCCTCCCCTTGTTGTCACGTTCCCCCTCCCCCTCTATCACCTATCCCCCCTCACGACTCCCATCCCCCCTCTCTCCTCTTCCTCTCACCTACTCTTGCTTTCCTCTCACCTATCCCCTTCCCTCCCTCTTTCACGTACCCTCGTCCCTCTCTCTCACGTGCCCTCTGTCCCCCTCCACCCAGTTTCTCTTACTCCCTTTTTTTTACTCTCCTCTCCTCCACTCCCCGTTCTCCTTACTATCGCCACTGCTGCTACCACCCCACCTCTATCATTATCGCCACTACACTTTCGCTATCCATGTCATGCTGTCACCACTTCCACCACCAGTGACACCACGGACACTAATACTTGTACTACCACCACTATCCCCGCTACCATCACCACACCATTACATTACTACCAAAACTACCACGGTCACCAACACCACAGACATCACTACTGTCGCCATTACCACAATCGACACTACCACCACTATTGGCATCATCACCATCACCACTATCCCATTACCTACATTACCACCTTCACTATAAACACCACCACCACTCCTCCTACCACCAACACCCTCCCCACTACCACCACAATCGCACTTATCACTACCATCACCTCCAACATCACCATCAGCACTATTCCTACCACCATTACCGCAATTATCACCATCACCACTTTCACCCTCCCTACCTCTAGCACCACCAGTACGCCCTTAATACTACCACCATCTGCAGCACTACCACCACTCCCTCTAACCACCACCACTTTTCCTACTATCCCCACCACCACTATCGTCTCCACAATCACCACCACTAACACCTTTACTACACAAGGCTCGGTAATAATTGATAAGGGTGTGAAAGTGAAAATTCCCGCAAGGGTAAAATCAAAATAAAAATACAAGCAATTCGCTGCGCAAAATTACTCGTCTCATATTTTAGTGTCTTCTTAACGATCACAGTTTATTTCTCAGTGCAAGTACGATGTATGTATGCATGTGTATATGTGTATTATTTAATTTCATTAAACTTTGTGTGTTTACTAGAAAATTCCAACAACAAACACTTATCAATTTTTATGAAAGCATCCACTGTGGCTTTTTTTATTTAATTAAAATTTGTATGTTCATGAAGTGCATGACCAAGGATGTAGCATCCCTTCATAACGTGACAGCGTTCGGACTGGCTCTATCAGATAGGTATATGTGGCGTTACAGAACGTGGTGAAATATTTTGTGGCCTATCTGATGGAGCCGTGATTTCGAGGGCTTGAATGATGAGTGAATGGAAGCGTGGCCCATTGAACTTGGCAGACATTGGCTGTCTGGATGTTGCTACTCCTCATCCTGCCCTAGGGCGGGAAAGGAGGTCCGGATGATGATGATGATGTAAGTTCACCAGAAAGTTTATCAGATATACTTACAGTTGGGGGGGAAGTCAGTATTATTGCTTACCTATCAATTTTTGCATATTCATCTTACAAACGCTCTAAAAAACTTTACATATTTTATCCGATAAGTTAATACACAAAGCTCTGATGAAATCATTTTTTTGAGGGGTGCAACTAAAAATAATAATTCTCTGGAACTCGCTTCCCCAGAGTTGTTTTCCTCCAAATTTCAACCCACAGCTGTTCAAGTCTAACTGTTACAGATATTTTTTGAACAGAGGACACCAATAGTCTGGTGTATGGATTTTTTTTTTTTCATTTGTTTTTCCTTCTTCCGTTCTGTTATTAAAAAAGAAAAAAATTAACTGATCCAAAATCTTTCGTTGTAACAAAGCACTGACTGACATGCTTTCTTAATGGGTAGGTAAGTCGAATAAAATAGATAGGTAACTGTTGTTTTAAAGATTTGCAATAAACTTTACGCCCACTGACATATTTCACTTGAATACTGCTTTATATACATGTGCTGCTGCCTGACAAACTTTTCTGTGTGTGTGTGTGTGTGTGTGTGTGTGTGTGTGTGTGTGTGTGTGTGTGTGTGTGTGTGTGTGTGTGTGTGTGTGTGTGTGTGTGTGTGTGTGTTTTATTCACTGGACACGCACATATTCACTACGGTTAACTTCTTCAGTACAACGCCGACCCTCTAACTCGTCTCTTGCTACCACCAGCCGCGTTTATTCCGATTAAAGAGGGGCTTTAATCGCGCTGTATGGATTAAACATAGCCTTAAGTAACCCCTTCACCATTTAAAAAAAAAATCCCTCCTACAATGAATAAAATCGTCTGGGTAAGGCAAGAATAACTATGAAGAAAAGATCTCACTGAATGGGTAAATGGATTGTATTTATCTTCCCTCTACCGTCAGTCGATATTATTCAACTCGAGACTGACCCTTCGTTGCGGCAGAGGTGGTCAAATGGTTAGAAAAGTTATATGTTGTCTGAATGATCATAGGTTCGATCTCAGGCTGTCTGTCGGAAGGAGTCTGATGTCTAAAACTTCGTTTAAAATCGACTTTACAGCTCTTTCAAAACACCAGCCGATTATCCCAGTAGCATCCCCCAATACCACCACACCAATCTTGAATGAGAGGGCCTTATGATGTATTCTATATTGACGATGGATATTAGCGCCCTAGTGGTGACAGGTGAAAGTGTGTAATTTGGATAAGAACTGCTGGGTTTTAAGGAGCGGATATCCAGTCTATGCCCACAGTCAAGAACGAACAAAAAGCAATATTTCCTACTGACTCCTACGGTAAAAGGGCAAACTGATATACCTTTCAATCCGAAACACAGAAAACTGCTGCACACGCTCCCTGTTTTCCCGTCGTCACTCACCTGAGGAAAGAAACAATTTTACTAACATTATCTCACCACCGCAAAATCAGTATATAATTAAATGAATAATATAAATACAGCACACACACACACACACACACACACAATATTATCGCTTCACACACATATTCACAATGAAGCACCACAGGTCTCCTCTGAAGAACGCAAAAATTTTTACTACAATGCCACAAACACAATTCATTCTTTGACACCCAAGGGATAGAAGTACAGACAGACGGACTGTCAAACAGAAACAGAATTTGTAATTAGTTTTTTTTTTTTTATTATTTTTTTTTTTTTAAATACAGTGCTGCGCTTCCCTGAACTCATGCATCGAAATTTTTCTCGATTCCAATGATAACTCTTTTTGCTGCGTCTAACAAAATGCTCTATATGAAATGAAGAGAAAACGAATAAACCGGAACGCGCGCGCGCGCGCGCAAACACACACACACACACACACACACACACACACACAGACGTCTTTCCTTCCTAGCCACACTTGGCATAAGCGAGTGGTCCCATGTACGGCTGCGGACATAAATATAGATCCATTTCCTTATTATTACCGTACTTCCTTGACAATGAAACACAACTTTTGAAAACTCAGTGCTAAGATCTTCGGAGCCCAATAAATTTCCCAGAATGCTGTACAAGCGTTCCATACTTATCCGGCTAAAAAAATGGAGCAATGTTCTTGTCCGTAACTGTACTCACCCCTCGCCAAGCCAGGAGTGAGTGGCAAGCCGGTAATGACACTTGTACACCTGAATCATCCACAGGGGCGGCACCATATTGATTCCTAGGACAAATTGACTCCCCTTCACCCTCAGAGCCCTTAACCCCTCCAGCCAGATGTCTATTTCGTTTTCTCCAAGCTAACGTCAGGCAATTGTTCTCAGCTCACAAAGTAAATGAGTTAGAAACGATCGCGATTAATCCTTCAAACCTCGTGAAGACTTACCAAGTGACAGTGGGGGGCAAGGTCTAGTGAGATACTCGGGGGCGCCCATCATCCGCCTTTAGGTGACCCTGATGGTTTCCTATAACCCAGGAAACCACTTACATCGCTGAGAGGTAACCATATGACCAAAGACAACGGTGACATGGAGCCTGCTATGATGCCCCTCTTAACTGGGTACAGGGATGTAAATGCGGTGTCCATCCAGGAACCAAACCTCATACACTCTTCCCCACACTTCACTGCGGCGAGGCGCTGTCTACCGCAAGGGATCATCGGTGTACTACATGGGACGACCCTGCAGGGGCGGTAGCATGGCAGCGATTGATGGGTCTGCTCGGCCAGACTGACTGGGGTTACTTAACTACCACAACTCTGGTTTATGGCAGACGATTTAACTCGTCACTGGGAAACCTTGGAAAGTACGAGGTTTAAATTCTTCTCCATTATGAACGGCCTTCCGAAAGCTGAATACAATCGTCACGCAGTAGTAATATTAAAATAAAACTGATGTCTTCTTATAGAAGCTCTTACATACAATATATCGTGTTCTGCAAGAGAATAAGAGAATTACGGATTCGTCGATATTTGCTGGAACGTCGGAGGTAATCTATACTCATTTTTTTTTTTTTTTTTGTCAAGGCGAAGATGCACTTGACAGGATGGTGATGATCGGCTGAATGCAACATGTCCAAATAACATCGTTGCATTTCAAATAATAACGAGGTAATGAGAATCAAAACTTATTTACTAACTCAAGCTTTCCCCCAGATATACAGTATGTTGCATTCAGCCAATCATCACCAACCTGTCCAGTGCATCTCCGCCCCCATAAAAAAAAAAAGGGGGTAGTTTTTACTCCAGTTCACGCCAGACGGTTTCATTCAGCTGAGAATGAGTTATTGGAGCCTGAGTGTTACAAGGAACATACCGAGTTCTGCTGGAAAAAAGTCTGCCGAAAAAAGAAAAAAGGGAAAGTACTGTATCGTGAGGTATTAATTTACATGTTGGGACGGGGGTAAAATTGCCGCGTAGAGCCCGTCAATTCTGAGGAAAATTGCTACAATTTTAGGACATAATTTGCTTTTCATTATCATTCATCAGAGTCACTCATCAAACGAGGCACGGACGCGCAAGTACAGGGGCGCGGGGGGAGGGGAACGAGGGGTGGGTGGGCAGGAAGAAAGAGAAGGGGCGAGAGGAGGGGGAAGGAAGGAGGGGAGGGGAAGAATGGGGAGAGAAGAAAGGGGGAGGAGGAAGTGGAGAGAATAAGGGAGGAAGAGGAGAGATTAAGGGAGGAAGAGGAGAGATTAAGGGAAGAAGAGGAGAGAAGAAGGGAGGTAAAGGAGGAAAGAAGGAAGTGAGGACCAAGAAAAGGGAGGGGGGAGGAGGAGAGGGGGTGGGGAGAGGGTGGGGGAAGAGGATCATGAGAAGAGGAGGGGATTTTATAAGGGGGGGAAGGAGCTCGGGTCGCGGGGGGGGGGAGAGGAAATAGAGTGGAGAGGAGTGGGGAAAAAGGAGTTTAGGGAAAATAATGGGTATATGTATAGCTGGGGGGAAGGGGATGGGGCTAGGGATAAAGGGCTAAGGGCTAGGAAATAGTTGGGGGAGAGGGATTATTTGGGAAGAGAAGAGAAGGATTTGGGGAGAAAGGAGGTGAAGGATTTGGAGAGAGGTGAAGGGGAAGTAGAATGGTGTGGAGGAAAGAGGGGAAAAGAAGGGGGAGGGGGAGAGTTAAAGAGGAATGTGAGGTTTGGGGAGAAGTGGGGAGGAGGGAGGAAAGGGGAAAGAGGACAGGTGCTGTAGGAGGAAAGTGAGGGGAGAAGGGAGGGGAATTAAAGGGAGGGGAAGATAATGGAAGGGTTAGGGAGGGGCGAAGAAGGGTGTGCAGAGAGGGAGAGGGGGGAAGAGGGAGGAGCAGGGGCGGTCAGGGGGAGGGAGGAAGTCTGGGGAAAAAGGAAGAGGGGGCAGGGAAAGGTTAGGGGAGGAGTGGGGAAGGGCAGAGAGAGAGAGAGAGAGAGAGAGAGAGAGAGAGAGAGAGATGGGGGGGAACGGTTGATGAATTAGTATGCATAACAGCTGAACTCTGTCATCTGGATTAAGGTGGAAGTCGTCTGTATGGTTGATGAGGGTAAAATTAGCTTCCACTTACCTATATTTTCTCAAGCAACATCATTCTCCCTCGCCACTTCACCTCCTCCTGACGATACTGTTCCTTATTCAGTACTTCTCTAATAATACTGCTACTTACACATCACTTTTCCTTTAATGTTAATAAAAGCTTTCATTTTATTTATGCCTCGGTACTTCTCCTCCTCCTGACGATACTACTTCATACTTATTCAGTATTTTTCTAGTAATACTGCTAGTTATACGGCACTTTTCCTTTAACGTTACCAGAAGCATTCATTTTGCTTACTGTCTCGGTAATTTTTCTATACATGTGCATCTTAACAGAAAAGGAACAGATATGCCTGGAGGTCCTTCTGTCTGGGTCACTTCTAACACGATGCGACGTCAGGCAATATACGAGATTAATTTTTCTGATCACATTGCCATCCTAAGTCTCTCTTCTAAGGAACATCTACTGTCTTCTAGGATACATAAGTCATTTTTCTTGGTTCAGTCACCGTTACTTTACTGAGTTGTGTGAACGGTCATCATCATCATCATCATCATCATCAAAGTGTTTGGGAGTGTCACTTGTAGCTAATTACCCAATACTCAGCGTAACATAATCGCTGACAGAAATCGGTGCGTGAATCTCAGAACCGCCTTCCAAAATGATCTACTTAAATCCAATGACCTATTTTTTCTTCTTATTCTTACAACCACCAGACATTACTATTCAACCTAATAGGGACCTCTGGTTGTGGTGTAATAGCAATTGGAATACCAGGCTTATCTGCAAGTGAAAACAGTGGACTGCAAGCTAAAATAATCCTCTTGAAATCCACCATCGTTTACTGTGGAGGAGGGAGGGGGAGGGGGTGAGGATATAGAGGGACGAATGCACTGTATACGTAGACAGCAGAGCCACCCGGTCATATACTCGTAGGTGCCACCACGTGAAGGCGTCCCTCTCCAGCTCCACCACTGATAATAACAGTGGGAAATGAGCGCTATACCAAAGTCATCCAATTAGGAATAAAAAAATACCTCAAGCTGAATAAAATCGTCTGAAAATAGCAAGAATAACCCGGGGGAGGCGTCACCAGTGGAGTCAAAGGGGGTTAAGTTGCCCAGAAAGCCGTGTACAAAGACCCAATTTTCCAGCGCTTACCGATACAAAGATTAAAAGGGCGCCGAGTGGAATGATTTACGAGTGGCTCCAGGCTTTCAGAGGCGTATAACATGGCCGCTTAATAAAGAAACTGGCCAATTTACCCACTTGCTTTGATCTCTTAATGCGTTTGCCAGCGGGGAAACGCGTAGTTAGCCCCTTCAGTCCGACGATCTATTTTAATTTTATCCTTGGAACTGTAGTCGGCCTCTTTCCCGCTAACCCCTTTCCAATTTTGATGGCCAGCTGTAATCAGGGAGGCAGATGGGCTTGACTAGTAACCATGGAGACTCATTCCTCCCTCACACTAAATTCCAACCATGATTTAGTGTTCAAGCTGTGAGTTGTCAGGGTCTGTCTGATAAAAACAGTCCCGCTACAGACGAAAATAATCCAGCTATAGATAACAACCCAGCTATAAAAGCAACCCAGCTATAAAAGCAACCCAGCTACAGACGAAATCAACCCAGCAATACATAAAAACAACCCAGCTATAGACGAAAACAACACAGCAATACCTAAAAACAACCCAGTTATAGACGAAAACAACACAGCAATACATAAAAACAACCCAGCTATAGATAAAAACAACCCAGCAATACATAAAAACAACCCAGCAATACATAAAAACAACCCAGCAATACCTAAAAACAACCCAGTTATAGACGAAAACAACACAGCAATACATAAAAACAACCCAGCTATAGATAAAAACAACACAGCTACAGATAAAAGCAACCCAGATTTACTCGTAGATGAAAACAGCCCAGCTACATCAAACGAATCTCTTTATTCATTCATCATCCAGACTTATGTTGCCCCATGAGGAGCGTAGAAGCCCGGGGCTAGGCAAGTTGGTCCTGACATTTAAGATGAGAGTGACAACCTCACTCATCCCTGAGTGGCATTACGTGAGCAATAAACCCCAACCATTCCCTGGATATAAACCCTCACCGGCTGAATCCGACTGAAGCGCCGTAATTACCCACTAAACCACCAGGCGCTAAAATTTGGTTACATAGTTACCACCCAGCGTAGTAAATGGTTTCCTGGTGTACAGGAAACCATTTGGCTTGTCACTCAGTGCAGAGTCACCCACAGGCAGAAGGAAGAGGAAAGAATGAAGGAAAGAAAGATGAAGATGGAAGGAAAGAAGGATGGAGGAGAGGAAAAGGCAGACACCCGAGAGCAGCACTACATCGAGTGTGGATGGTAAGCGCCCCCACCTACTACAAAACGAATCTAACTAAATCATTAAATCTTCTCAGTTGGAATCCGGGTTAACGAAGGCTGTCAAGAACCCCTCTAGTCCGAGAAGTCTCCCTCGGGCTAAGCAAAATCGTCTAGATGTAGAAATTAAAATCGTCTGGACACGGCAAGATAAAAAATAAAATAAAAAAGAAAATTAAAAAGAAAAATGAAGAAAAAAACGACATTCTCTCATTAAAGTAGCTAAATTCTATAAACCCCTTACTTAATTTAACCTCTCATGCATTTGGCGTTATGGGGATATATTTGAGAACACAGATCTTTTATTCTTGGGCTCGTATTCTCGTTGGTTGAGGTCGCTCCCTAACACCGTTCTCCATGCGATTTATTTGGAAGCTTCTTAACACATTTTTCTAAGTGAATTTTACGGAAGCTCTTTAACATCTTTTTCTATGCCATTTATTTTGTCCCTTACAGCTTACCGTCCTCTTGTGAGTTACATAAATTCCTCTATAACCGCCGTACTCTGCATAAATAACGTACAAAAGGATATTAACTAGTCACATCAAAAAATAAATCGCAACGGAAGAGGTGCTGGGGAGTTTATTTAACCGACGAGAATACGGGTCAAAGTCTTAAAGTCTAAATAAGTCACTGAAGGTAGATGTTGGGGACTGGAGGTAAGAAGAGAATGGGATGGACTGAAAGGGGTGGGGTGTATGGATTTATGTGGTATACCCCTTTTACTACAACTTGGCCTAAGTTTCCCATCTTTCCATCTTGACTACTGAGATGTAACAACAGAATAACACTAGAAGATGATGCTGGTCACGAAGAAGGAATATGAAAAAGATGTAGAGCTGCAGTACTGTATTTTTCTAGCTATGAAATAACAAGTAGACTGTCTTTTTCTGTCAACCTGCTCTGTGTAGAATGACGTAAAGCTGTACTATTGTCTTCTTCCGCCAACTAGGTATATGAAACAAGTTGTAAAAGTAAGAAAATCTGGGCCAAGTTACGGTGAAAGTACTATAGTGAGTGGTGGGTAGGGTGGGAACAAGATGCACTTTACAGATGGGACTTGCAGATTTCATGGTGTGGGCGCGACAATGTTCATTTCATAACTTTCTACTTGAACATAAAGTAAGCAAGCACGCCCCTCCCCCCCTCTCTCTCTCTCTTTCTCTCTCTCACACACACACACACACACACCCATTAAAGTCAGCCAGAGCAGACATGTACTTTGACTGGAGCCACACACCTCATTTCGTTACTCCATTAAACCCATGACGTTCAATATGGTCACGCATTTTTTATCACTTATTACTTTTTCCTGACAATCATTCGAACTCGAGGGGTTAAACAGCCTCCATTAAACCCACTGGTAGCTAAAACTAACATACACCATACAGAGAACAAATGACGCTGACTCGACCCAAAGCTTATCACAAAGAACACACTACGCTGAACAAAATCATCTAACTGCAGCCAGAACAAAATGAGAACGACACTAATCCCAAACACCCTCATTTCACTATTCCCTTTAACAATACACCGTGAGCAGTAGCGGCAATTTACGAACTTCATTATTCAGCTAGTGGGCTAAACAAGGCGTACAGTACGATATATTGGTCATTCTCTTTAGTACAAATTAAAAAGAGTTTCAAGGTTTATAACTAGCAAAGAGAATGGAGAACCAGCTTAGCAAGGTTAAATCATAAATCACCCCTGTTTAGTTATTCTGATTTGTCTCTCTTGATTCACTACGATTATCACCCATGCTATGATATTCTGATTTGTCTCTCTTGATTCACTACGATTATCACCCATGCTACGTTATTCTGATCTGCTTCTCTTCACAACGCTATGGACAAGTCAGAAATTTACGTATTCCTGCATCAATACAAAAAAAAAAAAAAATCGCAGTGAATTAGGGCAGAGACAAATAAGAATATCTTAACGAGGGTGATTTCCGCAAGCATTAAGAAGTATAATTTTTCCTATGTTATTTTGATTTACCTCTCCCTCGACTGACTGTCATATAAACCTAAGAGAAAGCTGTGTTGAACAAATATAACAACCGTCTGTGTTATTCAGGTTTATCTATATCTCGAATAACTGTAATACATAAAGGTTTGAGAAAGTCCTGTTGTGTGTGTGTGTGTGTGTGTGTGTGTGTGTGTGTGTAAATCAATCAGTCTATCAATCATTCAGCCAAATAATTCAATCAGTCAATCAGCCAGTCTATCCATCTATCTATCTATCTCTCTATTCATAGCCAGACTCTTAACCCCAGAGAGGATGGCCACGAACAAATCGCCTCCAATATTAAATTCAATCTTTTCGGTGACGTTGTTCCACTTTGATATACTGAACTGAAGGCAGGTAATATTTTCCATGACACCCTTTTTTAACCCTAAGTTGGTCTAGATTTTCGCCCTTTTGCAACTTATTTCGCGTAGCTCACTCCAATAAATAAATAAACAAAAATAATAATAATAATAATAATAATAATAATTCGGCGTTACACCTTTTCCGCAGCATTTCTTCGTGTGTAGCATCATTTTCTAGCGGTAATCAACTGCTACTTTTAACTTTATGTTGGTCCAAATTTCCGTCCTTTTGCAACTAATTTCACGCAGCTCACTGAAGGAAAAATCGTATGGCTCTACATCTTTTACATAGCAATAGTCACTAGCAACATACTCTAGCGTTAATCTATTGCCACAAGTCTATTTATCTATTTAGTTTTCGCTAATAAAATGCTACTATATCAAACTGAAAAAGTCACGTACCAGTAAAAGGATTAAATTTATTACTTGACAAACAGTAAAACCCTTTCCTGCACCGACATATTTCTTTACGGATTCTCTGATTCCAGTTAGCCAGAGTTACGAGACGAAAAACTGGGAAATCTATTGGCCTTGTGCGTCGCCTGGAAGAAATACAGACATGTTATTGCCGCAAGACTCACGACCTGATGTTGTTGTTGTAGCCCCCGAGTTCAATCCAACGTGAACCCAGTGGACAGAAGGCTGAAGCTGCCCTCTTTCTAAAGTCTACCGTCCTCCTTCTTGGTCCACAAGGAAGGAACTAGAGAAGCCTTTAAGCAGTCAGAATTCGGCATCTTTCTGCAGTTCATCCTCCTCCTTTTGGTGGATATAGTTAAGGACTGAACGACATATATCTAACCAGGCAATGAAGTCGCACAGTTATATCAGTACCATCACGAGAAGGCATCCCTCTCCAGCACCCGACCTGCAGTGTACAATCACCAACATAAGTGTGTTCACCTATCCAGCTCCTCTCATCACTGGAGTCATAGGCCCGTATTCTCGATGGGCGATGGAGATTACAAACACCTTTTCCTTAGCGGTTTATTTTGCATGTTACACTTTACCAGTATCTAGTGTTACATTTACTCCTTTGTCTTATCAACAAATATTTCAGAAATGAAACAGAGGGCAGTATTAAAAGGCAGGAATAAACTGGTAAGGGAAAGGTGTTACGGAGCTTCCTCACCCTATGAAAATACCGGTCATGGATACTTGAAGAACACGTAATAAACAAAATGAACAAACATGCATATTATTATCCACTGCCTTAAACTGAAGCATATACAAACCCAGCAGTGAATGAATGCCAGGAGAGGGAAGCGGACTTTTGCAGCTGCCTGTACGTGATGGCTTGGCTCAGAAACTTAGAAATATCCACAGAAGTCACAGCAACACAGTTCACTCAACTTCACAAATCCCCCGGTACGGTACTCTAGTTTTACATTTTTATTATTTTTCTTTTTCTACTTCTTCTTCCCCTTCTTCCTCCTCCTCCTCCTCCTCCTCCTCTTCTTCTTCTTCTTAGTCTTCTTGCTTTTCTCTTCTTCTTCATCACACTTCCCATTACATACATTAAGAAAAGCGGCAGCATCACTTTTCACCCAGCTTTACAAATACAAAGGTACAAAACACGAGCTTTACTTCGCTATACATATAATGAAGACGGAGGTGATGGTAAGGAAAGTGGTCTGATGTTCAAAAAGACACGAGTTCGATTCTATACTTGCTGGGAACAATTTGAATTTAGTTAAAGCAGAACTGAAAGATATCCGGCACACACACACACACACACACACACACACACACACACACATACACTGCTAATACCACCACACTAGTCCTAAATAGGAGACCCAAGCATGTATTCAGTATTGACGTTATTACTGCCAAAACTGTGACATAAAAAAAAAAAAATTAAAAAAAAAAGCTAATACAAACACACCAGTCCTCAATGAGACAGCTCCAGCACGTATTGAGTATGGAGGGTAAATATTAGAGCCGAAATGGTGACACATGTAGGTGTGCAGTTTGTAGGAGTACTGGGAGTCAGGGAACGAATTATGATGCTTATGCCCAAAGTCTAACACATTAAGGAAAAAAAAATAAAATGAATCTTATACGCACCTCTCTCTCTCTCTCTCTCTCTCTCTCTCTCTCTCTCTCTCATTCCTAATTCAGCACTCTTCTATCAACACATAAATCATTCACGAATCATAATCCAATAATATTTGAAGAGTCGGGCCCGGAAATAAATGTTAATAAATAAAGTAAAAATGGCACACAGTGAGCAAGAATAATTAATGCAGCCAAACAAATACGTATCACCAACTATACTCTTTTTACTCTAACATGGCTCAGATTTTCGTCCTCTTGCAGCTTATTTCATGAAGCTCTAATACGAAAAAAAAGGTAGGACTACGGCTCTAAATCCTTCCCACTGAACTTCTTTGTGACTAGCATGATATTACAGTGCCAATCAATCGTTAGAACTCAACATTCAGGATGAAGATATGGTAATTTTAGGCCAAGTTAGTGTAAATATTGTACCCGCGAATCACTCTGGGACACTGCCTGTACAGTAATTTAATCTGGAGGACTAAATTAACAGGTTATTCAAATTCCTAAGTTCCACAAAAAACATAAAAAGAGGATAGACTGACAGACTGAGGGAAAAAAAAACAAAAAACAGGCAAGTACAGAAATATTAATATGTGACATTGCTAGTAACAGACACAGACTGAAATCACTGATGGCGTGATTGACATTAATTTGCAAACAGATAGACAGATACATAGACATAGATAGATCGATCCATAAATTGACAGACAGATAGACAGAAGGACTGGAACGTGTCTTGAAGAACTAGGTTACGAGATGGGAACCAGGGATGATGACGATGCGGATGATGATGTAGATGATGACGATGACAACGATGATGATCATGTATTTTTTTCTTTTTCCACTTCGAATTGCTGAGCCAGATGCCGCATTGCTCACTCCTGTTATGCACCCTATCCATATCCAGCTCATCCTTCTGCCGCCAATCAACAACATATTTTTCCCCCAACAACTTTTTGCCTCCACTTTTGTAACAGAATCGCTACCGGTATTTCCATTAACCGCACAGTCCCATCCCCACCCCCTCCCTTTCTCCCTCCCCTCACCTCCCCCCTCCCCCTCCCCTTCTAGTCCCATGCACACTCCCTCTCCTTCTCCCCAATAGCCATATCCTCTACTTTTCCCTCTCCATCCCCCCCCATATCCCATCCTCCCCTTTCCCTGTCCTCACTGCCTTTCTCTTCCTCCCCTTCTTCCCCACACTCCCCCTTTCCCTCTCCCCCTTTCCCTATTCTCCTCTCACTGATCCCTTATCCCCATCCTATTTTCCTTCCCCTCCCCCTTTCCCTTCTCTCTGATCGTATAACCCCTCACCTCTTGCCTTTCCCCTACCCTCTCCATCATCCCCTCCCCCCCTACCTCCCCCTTCGCCTTCTCCCCCCTCCCCCTCTCTCGACCGTAATTCCACACCACTTTTGTGTCCTGCGATCCACATATTTTGGAAACTTTCGCTCCCGACCGAACGAGTATTTCTGCGGCATAAACTGGCACTGCGTTCATGGGGAGCGAATGTGGATTAGCTTGAGCCTATTTGCATGTTTCGTTTTCACTCGTTCGCGTTGGTACTTGTGGACGAAATCTACAAAATGAGTAAATTCCAGTGTCTATCTACATACCTACCTGCCTGTCTATCTAGCTATTCATCCATCTATATCTATCTATCTATCTATCAATCTGTCCACATAGCTACCGTACCTGTATCTTAATCCTTCAATAGTATCAAGATTCTGATACATCCTAAGTTTCATTTTTATCTAAGCCTACCTAGAGCTATCTAAATAAGAAAATAAACAATTAAAATAAATGAATAAAAATATACATATAAGTAAACAAATATCTCCCCTCCCCAATCCCAGGCGTTACCCATTCGCACCCTCGCCCGCAACACCCCATACTCAACACACTTTATCCTCGATGTGATTTATGTTCCAATGCCGCTTCACACACGCTATTGCCAGCGGACGCCTACGTAGCCTGGCCTCTTGATCCGCAAACCAGATAGTATAAGCACTGTTAATGGGATTCTCGCCTACTCCTGCAATCTGCCGTGTGCAGCGGAACGCGTTAAATGCGACTTCTGACCACGTTAAATGAGGAGTTCTGACCGCGTTAAATGAGGAGTTCTGACCAAGTTAAATGTGGAATTCTGAAGGTGTTGAATGTGGAGCTCTGAACGCATTAAATGTGGATGTGGAATTCTGAATGCGTTGAATAAGGATGTGGATTTCTAAAAACGTTTAATGTGGAACTCTGAAACTGTTAAATGCGGAGTAAAGAACGCGATAAATGTGGAGTTATGACCACGTTACGTGTGGAGTTATGAACGCGTTAAATGCGGAGTTAAGAACGCATTAATTATGGAGTTATGAAAGCGTTCAATGTGGAGTTTTGACAGTGTTCAATGTGGATTTATGAAGGCGTTAAATCTGGTTCTGAACGCATTAAATATAAAGTTCACGCTCGTCCTCATCTACATCTTAATGCGGAGTCGCGAGTCGGGCTATGTTAGTTTCAAGGCTTGTCACACCTACCGAGGATTCTCGTATAATTCATTCAGTACTATGACGTTGCTTTGGTGTCTCGTTTCACAATAATACATCGTTCAGGAGGATATTTTATACGTACCAAATAACACTGTTCTTCTTGGGGGGTTGTAATAGTTACGGGTCAATATATATTTTTTTCAAGCTACTGTCTTAATCTTTTTATTCACCTTAGAAGAGACGGATTAGATTTAAGTAGTTGACGATAATATGCATCGGATACACTAGCCTGTAATAATCCCGTACTCTTTTTATTCTAACCTGGCCTAAAATGATACCTCTCCATCTTGAATGTTGATTTGTAACAAGAGATTAACACTTGAACATCATCCTAGTGATGAAAAAGCACTATGAAGGATACACAGCCACTGTATTGTGCTCTTCTGCCACTGAGTTAAGTGCAAGAAGCTGCAAAAGGACGAAAGTCTGGGCAAAGGTGAAAAGAGTAAAATTAATATACCTGTGCTGGGCATACCAGTCGATGAGGATATATATCGAATGAGAATACAAACCACTCGAAATTGTAGCCATTATATACCAGCCAATTTACAAACAACTAACAATACCAACTGCTGCAGTCTTTACTCAAATATATCCACTAATATATACCATGCCTTATAATATACCAGCTGAAATACACCACCCACTGAAATAAACCAAGCCCCGTAATATACCAGTTGAAATATACCATCCACTGAAATAAACTATGTCCTGTAATATACCAGCTGAAATATACCATCCACTAAATAAAACCAAGCCCTGTAATATACCAGCCGAAATATACCATCCACTAAAATAAACAAAGCCCTGTAATATACCAGCTGAAATATACCATCCACTGAAATAAACCATGTCCTGCAATATACCAGCTGAAATATACCATCCATCCATCCATCCATCCATCCATCATCCAATCCTACGTTGCCCCATGAGGAGTATAGGAGCCCGGGACTAAGCAGCTGGTCCCGGCATTAAGCTGAAAGTGACCAGCCTCACTCACCCCTGAGTGGCATTACATGAGCAATCAACCCTAACCACCCTTTGGATATAAACCTTCACCGGCTCAATCCGATTGGAGCGCAATAATTACCCACTAAACCACCAGGTGTCAAAATTTGGTTATATGGTTACCACCCAGCGTAGTAAATGGTTTCCTGGTGTACAGGAAACCATTTGGCTTGTCACTCAGTATACAGTCACCCACAGGCAGAAGGAAGAGGAAAGAATGAAGGAGAGAAAGAGAGAATAGGAAGTGTAATGTCACCCGTAGGCAGAAGGACAAGGAAAGAATGAAGGAAAGAAAGACAGAAGAGGATGGAAGGAAAGAAGGATGGAGGAGAGGAAAGGGCAGACACCCGACAGCAGCACTACATCGAGTGAGTGGATGGTGAGCGCCCCCACCTACCACAATGAAATATACCATCCTTTGAAATATACCACCTGAATCATACCACCCACTTAAGGCACCATCCACTGCTGATACACCACTTTAGATATACCATCCTTCGAATATACCATCCACTGAAATATACCATCCTCTGAAATATACCAGATGAAATATACCACCAACTTGAGGCACCAACCACTTCATACAGGAACCAATTGATGTTGAGTTAATGATGCTGAAAAAACACTGAAATATTACTACATTTCTAAATATACCAGCTCCTGAAATATACCGCTGAACTACTACCGTCCTTTGAAGTTACTAAATCCATTTCTGGTAGCAGGGGATAAGGATAAGAAAGTTAGATAATACCAGTTACATAATCAATACCAGGCACTGAAATATTGTCATCCACCTCTATTACACCAGCCACTGAAAAAATAGTATATACTAAAATAATACCATCCACTGAAATATACCAGCCAATAACTACACCACCTGCTGCATACAGTGGCCAGTAATATACCAGCCAACGCAATATACCAGGCAACGAAATAGGCGACCCCTTAAAATAATACCACCCATCAATATACCAACCACTTCAATTGTCCTCGCAAATATACCAGACAGTGAAAAATACCAAGTGCTAAAATGTATGATGAAGTAATACCCGTAACTAATACCAGATCCCACCACCCCAAACACCAACCATTCTTGACAAAATCCGCAAAATACCACAAATACAGAAAAATACCAACCCTTCAGTCCCTCCCAGTCCCCCAAGACTCTCTCAGCTAAACGAAATCGCCTGGTGTAATCTGGAATAAAATGCCAGAGTTGTCCCGACGATGTGTAGGTTATAATATCCATCAACTAGTACACCACGGCATGTGCGTTGTGTATGGATGTATGGATGTATGTGGACGGATATGTATGTATGTATGTATCTTTGTATGTATGTATGTGTGAATGTATGTATGTATGTGTGAATGTATGTATGTATGTATGTATAGGTGTTGTGTAAGTATATGTATATGTGAGGAAGACCACCACTTTGTACACCCCTGTATGTGTACTGTGTATACGCAGGTGTATGAGCATGTGTACTGTATATTCACGTAAGGAAGACACCATCCATAACAGTACACCCCTCTGTGTATGTATATATGTACGTGTATATGTATGTCTGTGTATGAGTGAGTGTGATTGTAAGCAAGACAGTGAGTTGGCTGGCTGGTCACTTTCACCGTATGGCCATCATCATCATCATCACTATCAAGGGGCCACAGATGGGGGCCATTACAGGGGGCACTCTCTTTACTATCAGGGCGACTCTCTCTCTCTCTCTCTCTCTCTCGTCCCCCCAACACGTAATACAGGGTTCCAAATACAGGAGAATTATAGAGCCTTGCATATAATGACAGAGTATAATAGAGGACCCATGTT
This sequence comes from Coenobita brevimanus, assembly GCF_032717465.1. NCBI lineage: Eukaryota > Metazoa > Arthropoda > Malacostraca > Decapoda > Coenobitidae > Coenobita > Coenobita brevimanus. The sequence goes on from NC_137041.1 coordinate 9,271,444, forward strand.
ATTCGATTCTAGGTGACACTCACTGACCGGTTCACACACACACACACACACACACACACACACACACACACACACACACACACACACACACACACAAGAAGCTGGAAGTGGATTAGAGAGAGAAGAGGGAGAGGATGGGACATGATGGAGAAACAGAAGGAAATGTAAGGGTATGGGTAGAAGATTGGAGAAAGAAGAGAGGGGAAAGAGAAGGGCAAAAAGAGGGGAGAAGCATGGGGAAGGGGGACGAAGGAGAGAGGAAGAGGGGGTACTTAGACGAGAAAGGGAGGGAGGGTTGAGGGTAAGATGGAAGTTTTCAGACAAGTCACGTGAGAGAGGGGTGGGGGTGAAAAGGAGGGTGAGACGGGTGGGGATAAATGGGAACACCAGTGGACAGAATGGGGAGCGAGACGGGAGAGGAAGAGTGGGAGAGGGAGTAAGTGGGGTGGTGCAGGGGGTGAATGAAGAGGGTTGGGAAGGGAGGATATTAAGAGAAATGGGATAGGGAGAAATCAGGTGAGAACGGCAGGATGGGGAGGTGGTGGGATGGGGGTGGGACACAGAAGGTAAGGGAGATGGGAGGTGGTAGAAGGAGAATGTGAGAGGGAAAAGGCGAGTTCGGGGAGTGGGAGAATAGTATGGGGATAAAGCACGGTGCAGTGGGGAGAAAAGGGTAAGAGGGAGTAGGAGGGGATGAGAGAGAGAGGGAGGGAAAGGGAGAAGAGAAGGAGGGAAAGGGAAGGAGTCGTATTGGGAGAAAGGATGGGTTCGGTGGTGGTGTGGAGTAGGGTGTGGGTAGGAAGTTTTCAGACATGTAACGTGTGATTAGTGTTTTTACTTTTTTATTCGCGTATCGAACGGCATGCAACGCTTTCGTAACAGGTGAGACAGCCAGACAGCCAACCACGCTATCATACAGGTTCCATATTTACGAAACTTCTTGAGCTGAAACGGTGCATAAAACTGCTTGTTATAGTTTCATCTTCACTCATACTGTTACCATACATTTCACAACTAAACCAAACCTTTATGTATGAGTATATTCTGTTGCCTCCAGACGATCATATTTAGCTTAATTCCATCACAAAGGGGTCCTTAATTGTTTACATTGCACTTTCTTCAGCCAAGTTTATTTATATTATGAAAGACCTTTTAAATGGAGGATTAAATAATGCTTTCAGCAACTCCTTCACCACTCGATGGCTTTCCTAAACAGCATCAAATCGCCTGTTTGAAAAAAGACAACAGTGAAGGAGTTGAGAGTGCTTGTTAACAGTTGCCCCTTTCATAAAAGTTTACAACCAAGTAAGGGTGAATATTATAATGAGCTGATTACGAGACTGCTAATGAAGGTCTGTATTCTTTGTATTTTCCCTGCACTCATATTAAGCGCTTCAAGGACAAACTAGAGTGATTTTATTTAGGCTAAGAAGGATCTTTAATAAGGAAGAGTCTCGCCTAAGCTGAATACAACTGCCTGGAATTCGCAGTAACAAAATTTTAAAAGCAGTTCAGGCGAGCAGCTCATCCACATCGAGTAAAACACCAGACAGTTACAACTAAAAAAGATGATAAAACCACTTTACATTATCGAAAGCATTATCCCCTTGAACATGACATTTTAAAATATTTTCTACTGCACTCACATGATTCTACTCAGTTTACGAGAGCTTTCCTATAAGTGAAGAGGTTAGTGAAAGCTCAAACCCTTCATTTCCATGTTTCTCGTAACCTGAATATAATCGACAATGAACAATAAGTCGTCAATGTAAAGTGATCGACTGCTACAGAGACTTGTTTATCTCACAAATCAATCAATGAAGGCTATATCTTACTCCGCCAATTCGAAAAGTCTCTCCCAAACAGTGAAATATCGTCAGGAGCTGGTAAAAAGGGGCGTCCTCATTACCGTAACACGAAAAACTAAGCGATCACTGACATACAATGCACTGCTATAAAAGATTCGTTTATCCTCCAAATAATTTAAGCTTCTTTATATATACTCCCTCTACAGGAGTTCGGGAGGCGTGGGCGTGGGGTGGTGCAGACGGGCTCCTGGCTGGCTAATTTACTGATCTCGTTAGCCAAAGCCAGACCCCCCTCTATATTTTCCCTCAACTTCCCCGATACATAATACTTACTCATTCCCAATATGAGGCTGTGTATATTTTTTAGGGCCTTCCAGGAGTGGATGGACTTAAGGCTTCTTGAATTTGCTTAAACCTTTGTCCCTTGCCTGTACATTTAGCTACAGTATTGCAAGCCTATAAATGTATACACTAGATGTTCCTAAATTTTCCTTTAACTTCCATGATACATAATACTCATTCCCAATATGTGCCAAAAATCCTTCTGTATTTTCCTTAACCCCCATAAGCCTAGGCACGTTGGTTGCATTATATTTTAATTACAAACAGACATTATTATTCAACGTAGGAATGGGTTTTCAATCTGGAAGAGTAAGAGAAAGCAGTCACCAACCCCTTTTCAACGAAAGGTCTTTCCCATCTTGCATAAAATCGTCCGGTAGAAGTTACGAATGAAGCAAAGAATAAAATCGATCCATAACCCGTGTAAAAACTTATGAATGAACAAACACAAAAGAAAATAAAACAAAAATAACATCGACAACCGCTGGGGAAACCTATGAATGAAAAGTTACAAAAGAATCCCCCTCTGGTTTGTTTAATCTCTTCTCTTCGATGACAACTTTTCACTATAGTCTTCGTACCTCCAGACGATTTGGTTCAGCACTGGATAGGCCATGTGTAGACTCGAGATGGAGGTAAAAACAGTCTCCATTAACTTCCTCTTAGCCTGGTATCTTACCCTATGCTGCATAACACAGAGAACATCACTGAATTGAAGGAGCTAAACCTTGCCGATGCCTTAATACCTTTTTACCTTCAACATACGCGTCTTTCTTTTTATCCTCTTTTCATTCGAAGACGTCTTTTTTTCTTATCATTTATTTTTGCATTTTCCAGACGATTTCATTCAGCTTAGGAGAGACTTTGGGGGACTGAAGATGTTAGATACAGCCTTCAGTAACCCCTTCACTACAAGAGGTCCCGCCTATACTGAATAAAATCGTCCGGTACTGGCAAGACATAAAATTTACTGTCCATGAATATATTCCTAACCAATTATGAAACTCCTATATACCGGATAATCTCGAAAGGATCTCCCTATATCATCTTTAAACTTTATCGACGCATAATACCTCCTCGCCGTCAATAAATACGACTTTCTTTTAAGGAGTTACTACCGTGAATCCATAATAAGGGTTCCACATGGACTGAAAACATAGACCCTGGAAATATAGACCCCAGACCCGTAACTCATTCCCTAACCAAGAATTATGAAAAAGTTCGATGGCCTGTGTCGTTCTTCTTACACTCCCTTTAATTCTCTTATTCTGGCTACCTCTACTTGCTTAGCTTGGGGAAATTTTATAAATTACTGGGTTACGAAGAATCTTCAGTTTTCCTTTCGCTGCTGAGGTATCATTCGGGTTAAATCCAGACGGTTTTATTAAGTCAAAGAAATTACAACAACACTGTATTGTCTCATTCAATATATGGACTTAATTTTTATCCTCTCACCAGACGATTTCTTTCATCTTGACATATTTCTTGGGCTAAAAAAAAAAAAAAAAAAATCGGCTAATCCTTTCGCCACTACTGACTTGCTTCGACTGATACTGGGATTTTTTAACTTCAGCTGAGAGAAATCTAAGAAGTCAAACAGTTAGCAATTCTTGGCAGTCCTTTCCGCCCTAAATAAACCTCTGCCTACGCTTACTCTGTTTCATAATCTTTTGACCTTTATGATGCTACTGAAATAAAAGTGGCAAAAATAATACCTGGTCACAAGGTATAGAGTGAAAAGCAAGTATTACATCTTTCATACACGTCCACTGTCAGGCTGAGGCAGAATGGTTAGAAACATATCCTTCTCCCATCCCTCCCCATCCTTCACACTACACACTAAACTCCCACTCACCCCATCAATCTCCCACACATTCCTACTGCCACATCCCTACCATTCTTCTTCCCTCCACGAACTAAATTCACTCCAACCCCCATCTATCCCCTCACTTTCCTACATCCACACCCCATCCACAAATGAGATTCACTCCCGCCCCCACCAATCCCCTCACACCTTCCTATTCCCTGCCCCCCCTCCTCCCTCTTACTACTTTTCGCTTCTCCACACCCGACACGCACAACACTCACTTCCATATAATCACCCACACCCAGACCAACACCCAGATCTCAAAACCTACCTTCTCATATCCAGACCCTAGCTTCAACACCCCCACTCCTCTCTCCCTTCCCCCACATCTTCCCTGCCATTCATACACACAAGAACCCAATGCTACACCTTACACCCTACCCATCCCAGTCCCACACCCCACCCACAACACCCCCACACTCCAACTTCTCCACCCCCACACTCCACCCACCCCACCCTACCCTACAGGGCGGGGCTATGAACCCCCCCACCACCCCCACCTCCCGTATCCTAGGCAGGCCCATCTTCATAAGAATTAAATTTCCGATGCCGAGGCTATTTCATTTCCCTCACTCCTGATGCACGGCCACGACTCTCTCTCTCTCTCTCTCTCTCTCTCTCTCTCACACACACACACACACACACACACACACACAGAGTCTCGGCTCCCTCTCTCCACGACCCTCTCCCTCCACCTTAACATCTCTTTCCCACGCCCACCTCCACCCTCACGCACACTCTCCCGCCCCTTCTCACGCGAAACTGACCCCTCGCACGCACACGCAACCTGCAGTCCCTCGTGAGCAACGGCGTGCTTATATTTTGCTATTCCTATGGGCAGGCGTGTTTACTTTCCTTACTTACTTTGGTCTTTTATTGTTCTTCTTTTGTCTTTCCAGGTCCTGTTTTAATATTCCTGCCTCTATTATTTTATTTTACCTAGTATATACATCTACTAGTAAAAGGGAAAATGGAGGCTATATCTTACCCCAACTTTTCGATTTTTTCTCCGGAGTGAATATAATTGTCTCAAAAAAAAAAAAAAAGAAAGAAAGAAAGAAAAGAAAAGAACGAGGCAAAATCAAAACACATCACTGCACTGATCAGATTCACAATAACGCACAGCTAAAAATGCCGAGACAGTATTAATGGCGACAAAAAAGCACATCAAAAAAGGGGAATCCAAAAACACTGACCTAGTTTGGGGAAAAGGCATACCAGTGAGGAAAAAAAAAAAAAACAATGCGCATGGTTTGGTGAAAATACTATCTATCTATCTACCTATCTATAGCCCGACGCCCTAATCCCGCAAAGGGTGGCCGCAGACAAAACGCCTCCAAGTCACTCTGTCACCCACCATTCGACTACCCTCCCCCCAACTCACCCCCCCCTCCCTCATATACCTCTCAACTCCATCCCTCCACCTCATCCTCGGTCTACCCCTCCCTCTCCCTCCCTCCACCTCACCTACATACACCCTCTTAGTCAGTCTTTCATTCTCTATTCTCTCCACATGTCCAAACCACCTCAGTGTATTTCTCCTAATCTTTTCAACCACATCCACATCTACCCCACAACGTTCCTTCACTTCTTCATTCGTCAACCTGTCCCTCCACGTCACTCCACATGCTCCTCTCAAGTAACTCATTTCCACTGCTCTCACTCTTGACTTGTTCCCCTCTTGCAAGGTCCACGCCTCGCTTCCATACGTCAGTGTAGGGATCAAAATACCATCATGCAGTGACTTCTTAACTTCCATACTCACCTCCCTATTTCTCATCACTGCTTTCAGTGTACCAACAACCTTTCTTCCCTGCTGTACCCTTTCACGTACTTCATCCCCCAAAGTTCCATCCTTACTCATCACACTACCCAAGTACTTGAATGCACTCACATTCTCCATATCCTCACCATCCAACCTCACTGCACATTCTGTGACTTCCTTCCTCTCAAACACCATAACTTTACTTTTGTTTACATTAACTTTCAGATTCCTCCTCCTACACACTGTCCCAAATTCATTCACCAAACCTTGCAACTCCCATTCATCTTCACTCAACAATACTGTATCATCAGCAAACAGCAACACCGGAAGCCTCCAAATCTCACCCTCATTCATTAGGGCCACCCCCACATCCACTGCCCTACCTTGCACCTCCTTTACAACCCCATCCATATATATATTAAACAGCCATGGAGACATCACACAACCCTGTTTCAGTCCCACATTGAGATCAAAGAACTCACTCAGCTCACCATCCACTCGCACCGTAGCCCTAGCTCCATCGTACATACTCTTCACAGCACTCAACAATTTCCCCTTCACTCCATATATTCTTAATACCTTCCACATACCTTGCCTATCTATTCTGTCATAAGCTTTCTCCAAGTCCATGAAGGCAGCATACACTTTCCTTCCCTTCTCTAGATACTTCTCCAGTAAACATCTTAGAACAAATATCTGATCTACACACCCTTTTCCCTTCCTAAATCCCCCTTGTTCTTCTCCAACTAGCTCCTCTGTCATATGCCTAACCCTATCAATGAGTATTCTACCATATATTTTACCAGTCACACTAAGAAGGCAAATACCCCTATGGTTACCACATACTTCTCTCTCCCCTTTTCCTTTGTACAGAGGAACAATTATACCTGATTTCCAGTCCTCTGGAACCCTTCCCTCTTCCCAAGCCAATCTACACAACTTCCATATCCACTCCACAACAATCTCACCCCCATACCTAAGCATTTCACCACACACTCCATCAATTCCTGGGGCCTTTCCCAACT
>NC_137041.1:9283250-9340750 GCF_032717465.1 Coenobita brevimanus
CCGATGTAGTCGTGTGTGTGTGTGTGTGTGTGTGTGTGTGTGTGTGTGTGTGTGTGTGTGTGTGTGTGTGTGTGTGTGTGTGTGTGTGTGTGTGTGTGTGTGTGTGTGTGTGTGTGTGTGTGTGTGTGTGTGTGTGTGTGTGTGTGTGTGTGTGTGTCACTTGTCTACGGGAATCAGACTGCAATGGGACAAAAAAATCTTCGCCAAGTTAAAATGAGAGAACGATAGGTATGGTATTTTCGAGTGTCCATCAGAAATACTACTTCCCTCCAGTCCATTCTTTTTTTTTTTATGATAAGGCAATGAACTATATATATTTACTACGCGTTCTACAGTATACCTCACATCAAAACACGCACAGACGCAATCGCAAAATCAAGCTCAGTAATCCGTAAATCCTAATCCATAAATCCGTAACTTCTTGTTCCATATGCTCTCCAAGACGCCTTATAATCCCTTGAATCCTAAGCTCATATTCTCGTGGGTCATGAAAGCTCCCTTACAACTCTTTCTTAACGATTTCTTTTTGCTTATGGCTGGTTAACATCAATTTGTATGTTATTTATGCTGAGTATGGTGGTATTTGAATGATTTAAATGACACACAAGAGGACAGTAGGGTGTAATAAGCCATATAAATTGCTTACTAAAAGGTGTTAGGGAACTTCCTTAATCGACGAGAATACGGGCCCCGGTGACGTCCTTTTTAAATTTTATTCTTGCTGTCACCAGACGATGTTATTCAACTTAGGAAAGGTCTCTCGAATTAAATGGGTTTATCAAGGCCAAAGCCCCTCAGTTCAAATGCCTCCTTAGCTGAACAAAATCGTCGAGATGGCAAGAATAAAATTAAAAAGCTCCCTGGATGAATGCCTTAAGTTGCCATGATTCTAATGTAACTTAGCGAAATCTTCTCATAATCCAAAATTTCAAGACAATATTCGCCAAAGAATGCTAGATGATCTCCACGTAGCTACAGTATGGCGTCCGTGCAAACTGCCTTCATGAATAATGAAGACAGAAAAATATGGGATTTCTAATTTTTTATTCAAATTATATGTTATGATGTTCCACACAAATCCCTTTAAAAGACTTAAATAAAAAAAAATGAAATAATGTCAGAGGTTACTGGGTAAAGAAACAATTGTGCAAAGTTTGATGCATACTTGTGAAGAAATATGGGAGTGGCGAGAAGCTGAAAAAGAGGTCAGAAGAAAGAAGAAAGAAAAGGAGGAAATACAGTAACTCTCCACAGACTAAATAATTCCTGTAGCCATTTACGCGAATAATATGTAAATTTCACTCGTTCAGTTTGAGGACGTTTTCTCTAATCTTTATTTTTTGTTCTCATTTTTTTTTTTATTCGGCTTAGAATAAATTTAACTGAATTGACTTGTAAACAACTTTAACTGCCCCTTCACTATTCAGGTCTCTCCTACACTGAATTAAATCGCCTGGGGTTAGGAAGAATAAAAGAAAACAGGTCATCGCACTGAGAGGAATAAGCTTAGTATAGTTTATATAGACAAATCCTGGAAAGTCAAGGCACAAATCCACAACGCTGGCCACAGCAAGGAAGGCACGGTAGGAGAAGGAAGGCGCGGTGAGAGAAGGAAGAAGTCATGACAGGGGAAGGCAGGCACGGTAGAGGAAAGAAGGCACGGTTGAAGAAAGAAGGCACGGTAGGAGAAGGAAGGAAAGTACTGGAGAAGAAGGAAGGAAGGAATGCACGGCAGGAGAAGGATGGAAGTTACGGTAGGAAATTGGGAGAAGGATGGAAGGCACGGCAGGAGAGGGAAGGCACGGTTGAAGGATGAGAGGTACGGTTGGAGATTGGGAGGAAGGAAGGAAGGCAAAGTAGGAGAACACAAGCCACCGACCCTGAGAGGCAAAAATTCGTCTCGAGGAGGAAACTAAAACTTGAGGGAGGGTAAAAATGCAATTGGCGGAGGCGGCTGGGTTGTTTGTTTTTGGCGTTTTTGGCGTCCGGTCTCCATCTTGGGAAATCAATCCTGGCCCCTGAAATGTGCCAGAGTCCCCCCCTCCCCGTACCCTTCCCCTTCCCCCACCCCCTCTCCAACCCCCACCCCCACCCCCACCCCTTCCCCCTCCCCCCTCCCCCACCCCAGCGCTGAGGAACTGGGTCATTGCTCTTTTTCTCTTATTTCTCTCTTTCTGTCTTATTTCTCTTGCCTTTCCTCCCTCTCTCTCAACTGACATCTCTCTCTTTTTCTCTCATTTCACGATATTTTTCCCATTTCACGCTCTCTCATTATCTGTCAAACTTACCATTTACTTATCTTGCTGCACCTGTCTGTCAGCCTGTCTGTCTGTCTGTCTGCCTGTCTCTCTCTCTCTCTCTCTCCCCTTCCTGGGTTACTGCTGCAATACCTTTACCTGAGGGCCGCAACACAAGAATCTCTCTCTCTCTCTCTCTCTCTCTCTCTCTCTCTCCTGTTTCCCTTCCCAATAAGTCTCCCCTCTCCCCTTACTCCCCTACCTTTGTCCCTTCCCTCTTTTTCTTTCTCCCCCTTTTCATTCTCCTTATCCTCAATCTCTCCCCTATCTGTCCGTTTCTCCCTCCGCCTCTTTCCCCCTCCACTTCCTTTAGTTTCCTCTCCTCTCCCTCTCTATCCCCCATCCCCTCCTCACGATTCTCTTCCTTTCCTGTCACCCATCTTCTCCTTGTCTCTCCCCACCCCCCTTCTTCCTCTCTTCCTGTCCCCTCCCCATGATTCCCTTCCTTCCTTGTCCTCCATCTTCGTCTCTCTCTCTCCCTCCTTCTCTCCCCCCTCCCTGTCCCTCCCTCCTGCCCTTGTATCTCTCCATTTTTACCAAGAGAAGGAATCAAGCAAAACATTCACTGGTTCAGAATAGAATCGCTTTCCTTGCTTGACTACGTATTTTTTTATGTTTGTTTTTCTTTCCCAATATTGTTCTGAAATAAAGTTGCGTTTGGTAGGTGATGGTGCATGTAATATAGTAAATAGGTGTAGTTTTCATATTTTTTCTATTTTACGTTTAAGATTCCCTCGCTCCTTACTCCTCACCTACCGTCCAACATAGGCAGCATACCAACTCCTTTCTCTACGATACGGGGTCTCCTTCGTTGAATACAATAGTCTGGTTTTAGCTATGACAAAACATGTATAAAAAAAGAGATCCTCGGTCTTATGGGGCTGCACGGACACCACCACCATTCAGTTCCCACGCTACAGTGAAAATGAATGGCACTGAAAAATGCGAGAAGTGTGACCCGTTTTTGCCGTAACGTGAAAGTTTATGAAAAATTGTAATTATTTTCGCCAGGACTCTCACAATAATTCCATGTTCCTAGGTTCTTGCAAAGCCCTAACCACAAATTATATTCAGCCAAGCGAGCATCCTCCTGTTATTTCTGCGTCTCTGGCTCACCACTTGTTACTAATAATTCACTATATTTAATCACTTCACTACGAGGACGTCTTACTTAAACTTTTTCCTGCTACTTAAAGTTTTATTTAGCTTGGTAAAATCTTCTCGTATTGAGGGAATTAATCTATCTATTTATTGCCAGACGCCTTCAGGTGTGGCCACAAACAAATTGCCTCCATGTTGCCCTGTCCTCCGCCATTTCACTGCCCTGCTCCCAGTTCACACACCCCTCTCTCACATACCTCTCCACTCCAACCCTCTATCTCATCCACGGGAATTAATATAGACTATATATATAACATCTCTACATCCAAATGTCTCCAGATCTGAAAAAAATAAAATCTTAAGTCAGCTCGTTCACTATGATTACGATTTTATTTTCAATCTTGCAAAGGCCAAATGATGTTATTAGGTTCAGTGAGAGAGATCTTACACTCAGGTTAAAAAATATATCAAGTATTCCTCTCAGTACATTGGCGATCTTTCCATACGTCTTTCTTGGTACAGTACAATCAACAGTATTAATTCGCTGGAAGGTACTGGATGATGCGAGCCAGTTATCTAGGACTACTGGATTTAAGAACGAATAAATCAACCAATCACGACCCCCGGATTAAAAGAGTCAAATCTGTGGTCACTTACAGCAGTCAGTCATTCACCATTGCGTTAAAAGATCAGAGACTCGTATCCTTGAGGCGAATTTCTGCTGTCGATTGTACCTCCAGGCGATTTTATTCAGCTAAGGGCAGATCTCAAGGCATCGGTGGCTCCTGAGATAGCGTCCTTGGTGGAGTGTGGACTAGGCAGAAATTGGGAGCCCATATGAGATGCCCTCAGAGTGTGGGACGAAGGGCGTAAGGAAGACAGAAGAAGGGGACAGGGAAAGTGAAAGAAGGATATAGAAAGTGAGAGAAGGGGGATAGAAAGGGTGAGAAGGAGGGGGACAGGAAGGGAGGGAGAAGAGGGGGACACGTAGGGTGTGCAAGAGGCGGGATAGGTAGGGGGGGGGGCGATAGATATTTCCCGAAACTGGAGGATAGATAAACAGATACACAGTTTACGGCTGAGGTTTGAAAGTGATCACAGCAAAACTAATCAACTCTAAAACAACTAGAGAGAGAGAGAGAGAGAGAGAGAGAGAGAGAGAGAGAGAGAGCACACCACCAGGAAACACCTTATTAATCTAATGGGTCAGAGGAAACTATTAAATTTACCCAAAGATTCTCCTCCTCCCACCTACTGACTTCACACGCAGAGAATTAATTAACAAACCATCGGCTGGAAAAAAAAAAATCAGGATTTGTTTTGAATTACATTTTTAAACAAGGAAAATTAATTATCACAGACTTTTTTTTTTTTTACTCTCTCTCTCTCGTGGAAAATAATTATCCAAGCCCCTTTTTTTTACTCTCTCCCTCTCCCTCTCTCTCTCTCTCTCTCTCTCTCTCTGATTGTAGAAATAATCTTACACTGGACATAACAAAAGCATGTGTTAAAAAGGCCACGGAATCCGTGGTTCCATTAAGGTTTGTGATATTTCGTAATTATGATTAAGGCTGAGCTTAAAAAAGAAAAAAAAAAAACAGGTCTGTACATGTTTTTTTTTTTATGGCTGGACAATAGGAGAGATTAATAGAGATACAGTATTGCGACTTACATAAAGCACACACACACACACACACACACACACACAACTACTTCATCACATATATCTTAATTCAAAGAAATGTATGGTAAAATAGTAACAAGAGACGTCGTGTTACGGGCATAACTCATCATCATCATCATCACTGTATAAGTAATCCTCTCTCGCACTTACATGGGATGGGAGGGATCGAGAAACAGGAAACAGAAAGTTGGAAAATAGGAGAAATCTCAATACAATGCTCAATAACTATCTATCACACATCGACACTATATTCAAGCCTTCGAGATTCAATCCTGTAAAATTTAGTTTGAAAAAGAACACTTATAAATACACCTACAACATGCAAAAGAAATATCGTCAAAGAAAAAGAATCTTAAATTAAATACATACTCATCACTTAACAGAAGAACGTCGCGATGTATTTCAATGAGATGGCTCCAGAGAAAAACAAAATATCGTTAAAACAGAATATCATAACAGAGACAAGAATTAACACAGAACAATGTCTTGCTCTATTGTAAGCTTAGGGGAAAAAGTGCTTCACGCTGAGGCAATTTTGCAAGTTCAGAGAAATGTCAGATGATGAATATACCGTGTAACTTATGTAAACTGTAATTTTATCACCTGGCATTTCTCCAGAATTACACACTGCCTTAGGACATTGTAAACTTTCTCGGAACTGCTTAAGAGAAATAAATGAAGTCATTCTTCTGTGAACTCTCTGCTTTTCTTTGTCATACCTGTTCATGCTATACAAAACATTGGGATATACACACACGTACACTGTACTGTATGTCCCTGTACAATGTACAGGGATATACTGCATACTATATACCGCAAACGAACAAAGCACGCGCGAGCGCACACACACACACACACACACACACACACACACACACACACACACACACACACACACACACACACACACACACACAGATGATACATCAAAGTCCTCGCAATATTCCCTCCCTTTATAACCTTCCATATCAATGTTTTTCCCAGTACACCCTCATTCCTCAAGTTCTTGCAGTACACCCTCTCATTCTCCCCTTCCGTGTTTGAACGAGGGCACATAACGCCTTGTACCCAGCACCGTGAGGAGGGCGGGGGTGGCGGCCCAGCACAAAGGCTCTGTCCCTGCTTTATGTGTATTGACGGGGATCACACTACCCACAACCACCCTCACCCCTTCAAGCTTACACACAAAAACGGCCACTGAAAGAGCTGAGGGCGGGTCACTGGGGGGGGGGGGGGTGGATATGGAGGTAAGTCACGCAGCTGGCAGGCTACAGTTTGCGTAGTTGCGTAGTCGAATTATATATATATATATATATATATATATATATATATATATATATATATATATATATATATATATATATATATAAAAGGTTGTTCCGCAAAAAATATCATTATCACCATCGGCACCATCATAGCCTATACTCAGTTCTTTTTTATAGTACCGGTACCCACCAAAAACAATACCGGTAAGTTATGAAGAGAGAAACATGTATTTTACACAGGAAAAATCATCTGAGAAATTACCAATATGCCGGGAATCGTACCCGGGACTCTCAGGTGAGAGCCAGGCAGCATACCACTACACCACGACCAGGTAAAAGTTAACTCACGTTGTCACAGTCTTGTAACCAACGTCCCTCCGCAAGCAGGTAAGTTATCTTTGCGATTTACAGAAATCGTAGTGTTCCACAGCGCTTCCCCTGGTTGAATAAAATTTAAGGTAGCAAAATATAAATTTAAATTAGATAAAAATGACCTATCAAAAATATATTTTCGTTTCCTACCACATAATATTTCTGTTTCCAAAGATTCTGAGTATCAGACAATCTAACCTGATAGAATCAATTCTGATCGTGTATGACCAATTCAAGAGCAACAACAATTTATGTGATATATTTTATGCAATTTCATTTATCCTAAGCTACAGTAATCTGACCTAACTATCCTATCCTTGCTACGTAAGATGCAGTATGATATAACAACCTACCGTAATCAATTCTAACCTAACCTAATTTAGTCTAATTCTACTCTTCCACTACCTAATTTAATGAAAAGTAGTATGACTAAACGAAACCTATACTAATCTAACTTATAACCTTGCTTTACCCTCTCTCTCTCTCTCTCTCTCTCTCTCCAAAGAATACCAACAAACACTACGCTGCGCTGCAGTGAACTCCCGAAACGCTCCGAATCGTCTAATCGAACCGGGTACAAACGTTTCACAGAATTCGGTTCCCGTTTTCTTCGTCAACAAGGGAGACTTTATTATTTCCTGCTCCCATTTTTGTCGAGTAAAATTCAAGTATGTGAGAGGGATTTCTAGGGTGAGCTAATTCCGATAAGAGAGAGGAGAGAGAGAGAGAGAGAGAGAGAGAGAGAGAGAGAGAGAGAGAGAGAGAGAGAGAGAGAGAGAGAGAGAGAGAGAGAGATTAACTACAAGAAACAAACAATGGCCCACCTGAGAGACAGAGGCACATAAAAACAAAGGCCGCTCATTCTTCAAGGGGTCACTTACTCTTTGTACCTGGACAAGAGATGAAATGTTTGTCTCGTCCATAATTAAAACTGTTTATCTCATGACTTAATGGGGCTATTTCGTTGGGCACTCTGCTTATAGTTCTCCTTTCTTTTGTGCTGTCACTGTTTCTGGATTCTCCACATCATATGTATAATTGGGAACTGAGGCTTTGTTGGTGGCGGTGTTGGTGATGATGATGATGATGATGATGATGATGATGATGATGATGATGATGATGATGGAGGTAAAGAAGGATCGGAGAAGGAATATGCATGAAGAAAGGGAGAGCAGAAAGATAAAAAACAGGAGGGGAGGGAGCATGGAAGACGGAAAGGAAAAAAGGCATAAAGGATGTGAACGGAGGGAGGAGTGGGGTAAGATGGAAGGAAGAAAGAATACTGGAGAAAGGTACTGTACTTACACTTTTAAGGTACATTTACTTACACTTTTAACAAAGCCACAGAGGTAGAATAAGTAACCGAAAACGAGAAATAAAGTAGGTCTCAGAGTATAAAATGAACAAGTAACTGGATGAACACAATCCATGTAGACTTCAGGCAAGGGCAAAAGTTCGCCTACTACACCACTGTGTCTATTTTACACTTATGGCAGGTCGATCACTCCTCTCCCTGGCGCATCGTATCAAAGAGAATCATTTAATGGAAGAAAAACGCACCAAACCCCTCTCAGACCAGGAATGTTCGCCATTAGAGGGAAGGGAGTAGGACAAGAGATGAACCATTAAGCGAACTTTTAATTCTAAGGGGATGTTGTGAGTGGTATATTAAATGTCAGAGGAACAGGTGCGTAATGTACCGGGAGGATTTGGTGGGTCAGGGGGAAATGGTAGGCCGGGGAGGGGTGGGATAGGGTTGGATTGTGAAGTGTGAGAGAACGATAGATACTGTGCCGATGACCAAACTCAAGCACCGTACTGTTAGAAGGACGACTGGGAGATGCAATGACAGGCCTACTCTGACATGCCTGCCTGAGATATGGCTGACAACTGAATGAACAGTAAAGAGAACTGCTGTCCATGAAGTCTGCTTGATATTTAAAGCACATAAATACGAAAATACAAAGACTATGTAAATGAAAATGAGGAGTAAAGAAACAGCGGGAAAGAGTGTTACCCCATTTTCCACCCATTCCCGTTTTCTGTGGAGTGGCTTCTGCTTATTCAGTGTGTTATGATTTCCAACACTATGCATTTTTTTTCTTTCATTTTTTTTTTTCCCCTCCACACATTCCCTCCCTCCACTCTGAATATATTCTCTCCCTCCTCTACTCTTTTTTTCCCTCTTTATTCCCTCCCACCGCTCTCTATTTCACATATCCTCTCCGTCTTTTTCTCTTTACTCCCTGTTTCTCCCTCTATTATTTATACTCTTTACTCCCTCTTTCTCCTCCCCTTCCATTCACTACCCTCCCTTTTCTTTTCTCTCCTTCCATTCTTTACGCCCTCTTTTTTTTTTCTCTCCCTCCACTCTGTATTCCTCACACTCGCTCCCTCTTTACTCTCTCTCTATTCTCTCCCTCCACTCTTTACACCAAATATTCTCCCTCCTTTCTTTACTCCAACCAATCTCTCTCTCTCTCTCTCTCCTGCCTGCTCTGTTATCTAAATATAGCGCTATGTATTTTTATCGTCTTTTAATTCATCTCTTCCATATTTTCATTCCCAATTCTTTTCACTAGCTTTCTCAATATTCTTTCAATTCCTTCCCTCATGAATTCTCTCTCTAGTCTTTACCTCCAGCTTTTGTGTATTTTATTATTTTATCTTCTTTCGTTTCATACATTTTTTTTTTTATATATATTCCCTGATCGTGTTGTTCCCTTTTTACTTCCCTTTCGCTTCAGCAATTCTTTCTTCATCCCAGGTCTGAGATTTTCTTTTTCTTTTTCTCACTTTCTCATTCAATTAACTACTTTCATGATTGTAACAGATGTCTGCTTGAAAATAAATAAATAAATAAATAGACAAAAATAATCGTAATAAATGGCCATCCATCCATACACCCATTATTCAAAATCTTATTCAATTCTGCTTCATCCCACAGCCAATGCCATCCACACACGAGCCTCCAGTGGTAAAATAAAGGATTAATAAGTAGAAGTAAAGGTAAATAAAGAAGAGTAAAGATAATTAAAAGAGGAGTAAAAGTAAATAAAGGAACAACAAATTTTAAAAAATGAAGAAAGGTATATAAAGGAAGACTAAAATAAAATAAGGGAGGAGTAAAAATACACAAAGGCAAAATAAAGATAAAGAAAGAAAGAAAGGTAAATAAATACACAAAGGCAGAATAATGACAAAGACAGGTATATATGGGAAAAAACAAAGGTAAATAAAGGAAAAGTCAATATGGGAGAATAAAGGTAAATAAAAAGTACAAGTAATTAACTGAAGAAAAAAGGTTAATACAGAAAGAGTAAGAGACAACGATTAGTGAAGTGGTAGTAAGGTTGCACCACAGAATTACATCATACAGATCAGTCACCAGAACCCATAGGAGAGAGAGAGAGAGAGAGAGAGAGAGAGAGAGAGTGCGAGTGCTGAAGGCTTAATTAAGAGATTTCTACCAAATGAAATTCTCTCTCTCTCTCTCTCTCTCTCTCTCTCTCTCACACACACACACACACACACACACACACACACACACACACACACACACACAAAAGTACAAAAACGATCACCTCTCTAATCCTCCTACCCTTCCCCCTTCCCAATCCCCTCCTCCCACTCTCCCTCCCTTACCAGGCACTCCCTTCTCCCCCTCCGTCCCCACCTCTTTAATCCTTCTTCCCCCACCACCCAGATCCCCCCTTCCCCCTACCCAATTCATCCAATCCATTATATCCCTCACAGATTTACTGAATACACCACCAAAGTCCTCTCTGCTAACGAGGCTTGAAAATAAAAGAGCACAAAAGAAGATAAAGGAGAGTGGGAAAAAGAAGACATGAAAAAAAATTTAAAGTAAAAAAGAAGATACAAAGAGAAAAATAAAAAGCGAAAAATAAAAGTGCCAGTACACGGTCTCTGTTCGGTCTTTAGAGAATTTCAATCAAGGGATGACAATGGGGAAGGATAAAAAAGACAAATAAATGAAAAACTAGGATATGCGAGGGCTTCACACGGGTTCTGCACTCCGGATCTGCAAAATTAATTGGTTCGAAGGCTTCACGGGTCGTGGGATCGAAGCCTCTTGTTATCTAATTTAAGACTAAGATGAAATCTGCTTAGTTAAACGCTGTACCCATTAGCCTTGTGTTTTTTTTTTCTTTCTTTTATCTATTTCCAGACAATTTTCTTCAGCTCAGGAGGTCGCCCTATTAGTGAATGGGTTAATTTACGTTGCATCTTGTCCTACCGAGAAGGAAGAAGGGAAAAAAAAGCACAGGAATATAAAGTAATAACACTATGTAACAAAAAGAAAATCTGTTCCTGTGTAATAAGTACTATTTCCTTATTTGTTTTGCTCCAATACTATAGAGAACATATATCATCATCCTGAAACTTTGCTTTTGTAAACAGGAGAATGATTTTTCATATTTCCTAATTTTCTGTAGAATGAGTAGGTTTGTCTTTTCCTTCGTGAGGAGCCAGAAGAAAACATATAAATATGAAAAGTGACATGTAACAATACTGAATACATAATTAATGAAATCAAAGAAGTCTAGAATCGAACATTTTTTCGCGATTTGCGATTGTACAGGAGATCACTTTCACGGACCAGCCCCCAAATGCAGTCCCCCATCATGCTCACGTTATACTGCCCATGGTATCTCCTCTCAAAGTCCATTATATCTTGATAGAAGAGTTCTCCTTGCTCTTCAGAATATGCACCCATGTTGTCCTTGAATTCATGAAGATGGGAATGAGGCATATGAATCTTGAGTGACATTCTACAGTCCGTAGTTCTTCATGAGGTTGTCAATCAGCTCCACATGGTCCTCATCCTTGTGATTTCCAAGAAAACCGCGAACCATTGCTTTCAGGCTGTCCCAAGTCACTTTTTCCACTTTCGAAAGCTTGTTGGGAAAATCCTTGCACTCCCGGATCTTCTTAACCTGTGGACCGACGAAAATACCGGCTTTGATTTTCGCCTCCGATAGCAGGAGGAAGAAGTCTCGTAGGTACTGAAATGCCGCCGACCGCTTGTCCAGAGCCGTGACAAATTGTTTCATGAGGCCCAATTTGATGTGTTAGGGAGGCATCAGTGCTTTTCTAGGGTCCACAAGTGGCTGCCATTTCACGTTGTCAAAATATGCCTTATAAACTTCACACATCTTGACAGATGCTTCAACAGAATATTTCTCCTTTCTCGTTTTAATAAATTGACCACAAGTATAGTAAAACGCATCAGCGGAATGCTTAAAACCTCTAAATGACATCTCTGAAATAACAGATACAGTCATGTCTGCAATGATCGGAAAAACAAAAACAATGGTACAGAATTTAGAGTACAACAAAATTAGCACAGTTACTGTAGAAATCCACAATTCATTCGTAATTCGATAAAGAATTTATATATAATATAAATTTACAAGCCTTTCAACTAAGCTCTGCTCAGACTGACTTCATTTCAACTGACAGCGCCCACACTCGGAAATGTACGGCGCGTCCAGAAACGATTCGTGTTCGAATAATGTGCTTCGGCCAGTCACCAAGCCCAGCAAAATGACGTGCAATGCTGACATCGGCACATGCAGACACATGTAAAATCATTTATGAAGTGAAACTTTTCGGTCACCCAAGAACTCACTTCACTCTGCGTCGGTAGCCATTTTTCACGTGTTTGAAGACATAAAAATCACTATCCTCGTCGCAAAAGCGAAGTCTGACGAGAGCAATAGCCATTTTTCATGGTTCCGAGACCGAAACTATCAGAAAATAACACCCACTACCCAGGAACAAAAATCGTGTTACACAGTGTAACAGACAAGAGCTTCAAAAAAGATCGCTGCTTCGGTTCTTTCATATATACTTTGTCTTACGGCTTCAGAGGATATGGGATCAAAGCCTCTTGTTATCTACTTTGAAGCTATAACGAAACCTGCTTAACACACGTCCGGTTAAAACCCATTAACCCGAAGACGTCATTTTTATTATAGGCTTGCTTATATTAATTTTCCTCAGCATACAAGTGGCTTATCGAAGTCCATACCATTTCTTCTTAAGTAGCATCATATTCAAACTCAGTATTTAAGATGAATAGATGGCAGTTTATGGCAAAGCTCAAGAAGATAATTATGCCCTCATTTTCTCGTGTCTGGTTTAATATAAATGTGTTATATGTAAATTGTGCTATATGTAAATGATGTTATATATAAATGATATATATAAATGCTGTTATATAAAGCAATGTTGGGATGTGCTGAGAAGAGCATTTGTATGATGTGATACCCGTAAAATGGAGTACAGATAGTCAGACTCTCTCTCTCTCTCTCTCTCTCTCTCTCTCTCTCTCTCTCTCTCTCTCTCTCTCTCTCTCTCTCTCTCACCCACAACCGATCTCTCCACCCTCCCCGTCCACCAAGAACCCACCCTAATCGACAACTTACATGAAATTGATGAAGGTTTTTGCGGGGATATGGAAAAAACCAAGATGGCCAGCTGGAAATTGATTGTTCCTTCCCTTTAGCTTAATATTTTACAGCTCGGGTGAGAGAGGCTGAAAAAATTAGGGGGGGGAGGAATGCGGGGGACGTGGGGATGGGAGAGGAGGAAGAGTGGGGCAGAGTGGAGTAAGAGAGGGGTGGTGAGAGGGGGTGAGTATCGGAGAGGTGAGAGAGGGGGAAGGGGAGAGGAGAGGGGGAAGGGGAGAGGAGAGGGGGAAGGGGAGAGGAGAGGGGGAAGGGGAGAGGAGAGGGGGACTGGTAAAAAGAAAAAGGGAACGGGGAAAATAAGGGAGAGGAGGGATGAGGAATGAGAGGTGAAAGAGAAATGGGGGTGAGCAACGAGCAGGGGTGAGAGAGGAGGAGTGGGTGAAGGGGGCGGGTTTAGAGCCAGGGTGGGAGAGGAGGGGTAAAAGGGGAGTAAGAGAGGAGGGGTGAGAGGGGAGGAAGAGAGGAGGGGTGAGAAAGGAGGAAGAGGGGAAGGGTGGGATGGGGTTCAGTGGAGGAGCGGAAGAAAAAAGTGGAGTGGGGGGGGGGTTCAATGGGTGAATGAAGGTCTTTATAATGAAGTACTTCTTTGCCGGGATTTCGCATCTGCATCTACTTTGTCGTCCTCTTCTTTCTCCTTCGCCTTCATCATCCTCTTTTCCTCCTCCTCCTCCTGCTCCTCCTCCTCCTCTTTTTTTTTTCTTCTTCTTCTTCTACCTCTTCAGTCTTTTTCTTCTATTTCTTCTTATCCCATCTTTCTATTCTCTTTTCCTGCCCACTCTCTGTCTCTTGCTCTCTCGCTTTACTGTTTTTCTTCTCTTCTTCCACCAATGGGAGGGCAAAAACAGAAAAGAAGGAGCACACACAGAGTATTACATCCGTGCCTATCAACTGGTCTATGGCAGAGATAGTTGTCTTTTCCCTGAGACCTTGACCTCTGATATATTACTCAAAATCCAATTCCTTCATTCTTCACAAACCTTTAATCCTTCCACCAACGTATCTTTCAAAAAATATGATGATAAAACGTGAGAGAAAAAATTAAAAGACTAAATTTTAAAAGAAAGTTGGGAAAAAGTGAAATAAAGAAGGGAGAAGACCAAGGCCACAGGAGCAGATCAATTCCTGTACTTTCTGGAGAGAGAGAGAGAGAGAGAATTAATTGGGTAGCGGGCATAGCGGGTTAGCCACGGCCCTGGCCAGAACACAACCGCTTTGCTGGGGTTGGGAATCATGAGCTGAGGGGAGGGGAGGTGGAGAAGGGGAGGAGAGGAGAGGGGGAGGATGGAGAGGAGGACGAGTGGAGAGGGGGAGGAGTGGAGGAGGGGAGTGGGACTGGAATTGAAAGTGGTGGAAATTACAGAAGAGGAAGAGGTAAGGAGGAGGATGAGTGTGGAGAGAGGAAAGGGTGAATGGAAAGAAACAGAGAGGAAGGGGAGGGGAAAATGAGAGGGAGACGATGGGGAAAGGAGGGGAGGATGAGGGGAGAGGGTAAGGGCAAAGGGAAGAGAGAGGGAGGGAGGTATGGCAAGAGGAGGAATGGAGTGAAAGAGGAAAAAAACAAGTGAACGGGGGAGGGGGAAGAACAATCAACAGAAGAGGAGAGGAATAGAAAAGACGAAAAGGAAGGGAAGAAATGGAAGAGAAAAATGATAGGTAGGCAAAGAGAAAAGAGAAATGATAGCTGACTAAGAGAAGAGTAGGAAAGGGTAAGACGGAAAAGAAGAGAAAGGAAGACAAGAGGAAAGAAAGGGGAGAGGAAAATGATGGGAAGGCAAGGAGAAGATAAACTGTTGCTGACAGAGACGATGAGGAACTAGAGAAGACTCAGAATCAGTGTGGTCAGTATTTGGGTATTGAGGGAAGCCTACTGATCGTTTCTGAATGTTTTGTATGGTATTCTGGGGGCGATATTTCTCTGTCTGGATCCCTTTATCAATTCAAGAGTACTGGGTCTCTCTCTCTCTCTCTCCCTCTCTCTCTCTCTCTCTCTCTCTCTCTCTCTCGTAATTTTTAGTCCCAAAATGAGTTTCTGGGTCTCTGAACTTGCAGCTTATTATTTTATTAATTAATTCTCCACTGAAACTTTTACTCTCTCTCTCTCTCTCTCTCTCTCTCTCTCTCTCTCTCACACACACACACACACACACACACACACACACACACCACTTATCCCTTCAGAAGACCGTGACCGAGCATACCAGATCGGAGTACACACACCTGTAGAGCTAATTAGTGCCCTTTACCTGATCTCTCTCTCTCTCTCTTTCTCTCTCTCTCTCTCTCATTACCTACCGACCTACCTATTTATTTGTTTATCTATCTACCTGCCTGCCCATCTGTTTTGCCCATTTAACTGGTGTAAGATGAAGAGAGAGACTTAGCTGGGGGTGAGAAAGGAATTAGTTTCATTAAAATAATCCTTAACTCCTAAACAACCACCAAAATATACCATAAAACACAAGAGCCCTGAATGAGACAGCCCTAGCCATGTATTCAATATGGACGGTGGGTATTAGTGTCGGAGAGGTAACATGTGAAGGTAAGTGGCACGTATGAGAGTACCCTGTGTCTTTGGTATCAATTTATCAAGTCCATGGCAGTCCGGTTCACATTCTTACAATTACACACACACACACACACACACACACACACACACACACACACACACACACACACACTCTCTCTCTCTCTCTCTCTCATCACCACACACCTGAGAAGCGCCCTCAAATGGACCTCACTGCTTTAACCCCCCTGATATAAACACACACACACTCCCCAACCACCTAGGCGCTACGTCACTACTACTTCCTCGTTGCCTTTAATATACAGTAGACACAGTTTGCTTTCATCTGACGGAACTGGACCATTCCCACAACTTATATACTATGTTGCAGTTGCGTAAAATTAGACTAAGTTGGTCACCGGTCTGAATTAGCTCTCCAATCTGACTACACTCGGCCATCAACTAAGCTGAAAAATGTTTGGGATCTTCGTCTTGTAATCCTTCTGGCTAAGAGAGCTCCCTGAACACCTTTTCCTAAGCGATTTATTTAGCTTATTACCTCTCGCTTTCCCTCCCTCACCATCTTCTTATTCCCTCCATCTCCCTCTATCCTCCCTCCTCCTCCCCAATGCAGTCTTCACATTAACTCCACGGCCACACAGCAGGTACTTCACCCACACTCTAAGTACTCCCAAACACTCCAGGTACTCCCCCACACTCCAGGTACTCCCCCACAATCCAGGTACTCCCAAACACTCGAGGTACTTCCCCACAGTCCAGGTACTTCCCCAAACTCGAGGTACTTCCCCACACTCCAGGTACTTCCCCATCCTCCAGGTACTTACCACACACTCCAGGTACTTCCCCACACTCCAGGTATTCCCCCACACTCCAGGTACTTCCCCCACACTCCAGGTACTTCCCCATACTCCAGGTACTTACCACACTCCAGGTAATTCCCCACACTCCAGGTAATTCCCCACACTCCAGGTACTTCCTCACACACTCCAGGTACTTCCTCACACACTCCAGGTACTTCCCCACACTCCAGGTACTTCCCCACACTCCAGGTAGTCCCCCACACTCCAGGTACTCCCCCACACTCCAGGTACTCCCCCTCCACACTCCAGGTACTCCTCCTCCACACTCCAGGTACTCCTCCTCCACACTCCAGGTACTCCTCCTCCACACTCCAGGTACTCCTCCTCCACACTCCAGGTACTCCTCCTCCACACTCCAGGTATTCTAAAAACACTCCAGGTACTCCCATACTCTCCAGGTCCTCCCAAACACTCCAAGTACTCCCCCTCCACACTCCAAGTACTCCCCCTCCACACTCCAGGTACTCCCAAACACTCCAAGTACTCCCCCTCCACACTCCAGGTACTCCCAAACACTCCAAGTACTCCCCCTCCACACTCCAGGTACTCCCAAACACTCCAAGTACTCCCCCTCCACACTCCAGGTACTCCCCACCCTCAGCCTTTGCATACTAACTCCGCGGCCGGCACTGTGAGGTACTCCGGTGCGATTTAGCCCGGGTCAGTTACGATGCAATATCCCGGCGTAGTGTGTTTTTCCAGTCGCGGCCAAGATGTTTACGAGGCATAAGTCTGGCCAGAGTTTGCCAATATCATACCTTGTGCCTACTACCTGGACCCCCTGACCCTCACTCCCACACCCTCCTCGTCCCCCTCCTCTATCTCCCTCCCATGTTCTACCCCACTGCCCCCCCCCTCGTCCCTCCTTCCTCCCCCCCTCCCCAGTAGTGCTTCCTCTCCCAATCACCTTCCACACCCCCTCTGGTTCTCTCTCTCCCATCCACCCACTCCCAAGCCTTCCTTTAACTTTTTTACTGCTATGGGTATATTTTGTACTTAGTTCTTGCTTCCCCAGACGTTTTTATTCACCTGTATGTAGATTTTTCGAACTGGAGGGGTTCTATACGGCCTTCATTAATTTTTCCATTAGTGGACTCTCCTAAACTGAAAAAAAAAAAAAAATCAAGTAGCAAAAAAAATCATGCTGTGGAGTTTAACATTCACTAAAATAACGTTAATAATTCTTGCTTTCTTTCTCTCTGGTCTCCCTACAGCTTCTCCCTTCATTATTTTCACGACGATGACATAATTTCGTAATATATTCTTGCTTTCTCCTGGCGATTTTATTTAACTTATCAAAGACCTCTTACTTACGTAGTACAAGTCTCGTCCGAGTTTGTTACTATTATATCTTATGCGTAGTGGACTGTTTTAAGATTGTATGGACTTGATGGTAGGTTATTAAAAGGGGTGAAAAGTTTTTATGTAAATAGTAGAGCGTGTGTAAGAGTGGGAAATGCTGTGAGTGATTGGTTTCCTGCGAGAGTGGGGCTGCGACAGGGATGTGTGATGTCGCCTTGGTTGTTTAATATTTACATGGATGGTGTTGTAAGGGAGGTGAATGCAAGAGTTTTAGGTGGAGGTCTGAGTCTGGTGAATGTTGATGGTGGAGAGTGGAATCTGAAGCAGCTGCTGTTTGCAGATGATACTGCACTGGTGGATGATTCAAAGGAGAGATTGAGACAGTTGGTAGAGGAGTTTGGAAGGGTGTGTGAAAGGAGGAAATTGAAAGTAAATGAGAATAAGAGTAAAGTGATGAAGTGTACGAGGTTGTTAGATGGTAGGGGGATGAATATAGCTTTGAATGGTGAGTTGCTTGAGGAGGTAGAGTGTTTTAAATATCTAGGGTCACATGTTGCTGTGGATGGAAGAATAGATGCAGAAGTGAAGTTTAGAATAAATGAAGTAGGAAAGGTGCTGGGAGGAATGAAAAAAGTGTTTAGATGTCGTTCGCTTAGAATGGATGTAAAGAGAAGGCTGTATGAGGGTGTTGTGGTACCGACTGCATTGTATGGGGCTGAAACATGGAATATGGGTGTAGCAGAGAGGAAAAGTTTGAATGTAATGGAGATGAGGTGTCTGAGGAGTATGTGTGGAGTGACGCGTATGGATCGAGTGTGGAATGATGAAGTGCGAAGGAGAACTGGAGTTGTTCGGGAGATGTTCTGGTAGAGTTGAGCAGAGGGTGTTGCGATGGTCTGGGCATATGGAGAGAATGGATAATGAGCGATTGGTGAAAAAGATAACTAGATCTGATGTGAGAGGTGTAAGGCTGAGAGGAAGACCACGAATAGGATGGATGGACAGTGTGAAGAGAGCGCTGGATGCGAGAGGGATGTCTGTTGAGCAAGGAAGAGTGGCTGTGCGTGACAGAAATGGGTGGAGAGAAATTGTGAATGAATAAGTGATGACGCAGCCCTGAGGGGATATTCTCCCGCATTTGGTCTGATCAGCTATTTCAGGTCAGGTGCGGGTAAGGGGATGGGTCTGTTATGATGTGGCAGGGGTAAACCAGCTCTGCTGTCGGGCCCTGCTGCGGATGTCACTGATTGCATTGCGCAGTTGACCCTTGTGCAGTGTGGTGCGGTGAGGATCTGTCCGTTCTCCCCTTTGGGGCTAAGATGTGAATGAATGTGTTTGAATGGATGAGTAAATGGGGAGTGTGTCGTCCTGTCTCGGCTACCTCCCTTTCCTTGGGGGAAGCAGCCTAGGTATATAGATAGATAGATAGATAGCGTAGTGCCTGCCTTGGCCTCCCCCTCTCCCTCTCCCTCCCCTCCCCCCTCAACTCATTCAACCCCAGCCCCCCCCTTCCTTCCATTCCCTCAGACCCCCAGCCCTCCTCCCATCCTCCCTCACCCCGCTAGACCCTCCCCCGTTCCTCTCCCTCGCCCACAGCAACTCCCCCCACCTTCATCTCCCTCACATTCCTATCCCCTCTCCCCCTTCCTCTTCCTCACACCCCCAGTCCCTCCCCCCTTCCTTTCCCTCCCCCTCAGTCCCTCCCCCTGCACTCCTTTACCCCCGGCCCCCCCTTTCTCTCCCTCACACACACAGCCCCTCCCCACTTCCTCTCCCCCATGCCCCTAACACTCCTCTTCCTCTCCCTCACTCCCCCAGCCCCTCCCCCCTCGATAAGGTAGTCCCTCCTAATCACGTTAACAGCATTCCCTTCTTTATTACTCTGAATTATCTAAAGCAAGACGTCACGGTGGATTTTGCTTCCTTTGCAGTGGGGTATTTTTATTTTCCGACCCGCTGCTAAGTGATTATAAAATGACGTTTATCGTTAATGATGTAGTACTTACTTTTTCGTGATCCGCAGGCTTCCGGTTCAAGGGGGTTCATTGTAAGCTAAACACCACTGTCTGAGAGAGAGAGAGAAAGAGAGATTCAGGTCTCAAGTTGATGATCGCTTCAATCCAAAAGCGTCTTCCATTTCATTACTGCTACCAGCTGACGAATATTTCCAGCTCAGGAATGCTACGGTATCTGTCAACAAATAATTATTCCAACATTTTTCTCTTGATCTGAGTACAAAGAATAGTGAAATAAATAAACAAATAACTAAAACCGATCTGTAAGGATTAATGATTATAAATGATGTCTACATGCATGTCGCCCTGATTCATAATAATAATGGACTGATGCTGAGAAAGTACGAGGTGATTTCGTTCGTAACTCAACCTAAAGAATGCTACACTAATTAATGATTATATATGACGCTTTACTTTAGTCTGCTTCACAACAATAACTACTTGGGTGAGGTCGATTTCTAGCTACAATTTTCAACGTTCATGCATCACAGTTATTGGGTCATTTCATCATATATTTGACACATACGTCCCTTCCCGTCAGTGCCAACAACAAACATGTGATTACGTTAAGGTGGTCAGGTGTACCGAATGCTAGATTTCTACTACGAACTAATGCAGCCGAATTAAATCTAGAGGTAGCATATGAGAGAGAGAGAGAGAGAGAGAGAGAGAGAGAGAGAGAGAGAGAGAGAGAGAGAGAGAGAGAGAGAGCGAGAATTAGAGAACTCGAAACACACACACACACACACACACACACACACACACACACACACACACACACACACACACACACACACACACACACACACACACACACACACACACACACACACACACACACACACACACACACACACACACACCTTGCTCCTCGCTGTCAAAAATACATTCACTAGGCCTTAATTCCATCAGCTTCAAGTCATTAAGTTGAGTAAAATGCCTTGAGGACTTAAAAACAGCATTCACTCCGCCTTAATTAAAAAGAGTGCACTGACCAGCCCGACCTGTGCAAAGGATAATAAACACAATAAACATTAGCTCAGTTGCCACTGCATGCTGGATTCGTGGGATTACTAGGCATAGAAATTTACTAACAATTCCACAGGATCCATTTCACACTTAGGGATTGTCCGTCACTTACGTACATGGTGTATCAAAGGGAATTATCTATGGGCAGAGAAACGTACCAAGCCTCTATCAGTGCAGGAATATATATCAGCAGAGAGACAGAAGCAGAGGAGGTGAAATAATAAGCAAACATTCATCTAAAGTCGGTGTCGGCATTGGAATATTAATAAGGAGATGAACAGGAGCAGAGGAGATGAAAACTTTAGCTTACCTTCCTTTAAAGTCGGTGTCACTATAGGAATATGAATCGGGGGAGGAACAGAAGCACAGGAGGTGAAATACTAAACAAACCTTTCTCCAAAGTCTCTGTCAACGTAGGAATATCAATCACGAGAGAGAGAGAGAGAGAGAGAGAGAGAGAGAGAGAGAGAGAGAGAGAGAGAGAGAGAGAGAGAGAGAGAGAGAGAGAGAGGTGAAGTACAAGACAAACCTTTCCCCGAAGCCACTGTCAGCGTAGGAATATCAGTCAGTAGAGAGACGGAAATACAGGAGGTGAAATACTATGCAAACCATTCTCCCAAAGAGGCTTTATATTCCCTGTTCATTATAATTCCCTTTGTCATGATGCGTCAATTAGTCCAGTATTTCATTTTTTCTATTTCTTCTTTCTATTCCCCGGTTAATAAACTTGAGCTGAGTGAGGTTAGGTATGTTTCTCTGTCCATAAATAATTCTCTTTGATATGATGCGTCAGTTTGCCTGTTATTTCACCTCCTCTATTTCTCCCGTTCCTCTGCTGGCTAAAATCCTTTGAGAGAAGCCTGGTGTGTTTCCCTGTCCATACATGATTCTCTGTGATATAATGCGTCACGGAAAAATGGTGATGGACATATCAGTGTGAGGCATAAGCAGTGGAATTGTAGACGAAATATTGCCTCTGCCTTCATAGTGAATGCATTTTAACCTACTCCCTTCACTCCAATGACCTGTTATCCATTTTCTTCTTCCTATAAGATAATTTTAATGCAATATATAGCTTAACGTATCCAACAGGCTGTTTATTATATTCACTCAGATACCCCAAGCAAAAAAAAAATTATTAAATCTTTCATTATATTGAGCATTAAAAAAAGAGCAAAATGCTCGCTTTGACTGCCAGAGTTATTTCCCGAGAGGATGGTGCAGTCTGGCTAATCACTTCAATACGGTGACATCATTCCTATTATAATCATCCTATTTTGGTATTTCCAGACAATTATAATTCTACTTACGTCTTTTGAACCCGAGGAAGCAAATAGTCTTAATCAATCACTTTACTATTAAGAAGAATGTCCTGAGCAAGAAAAATTAATGTTAAATGGCATCACAATATCGAAGGGATTAATTTCGGTGCTGATAGGAGAGGCATACGTCAGTAATTAATAAAAAGGCA
This sequence comes from Coenobita brevimanus, assembly GCF_032717465.1. Classification (NCBI taxonomy): domain Eukaryota; kingdom Metazoa; phylum Arthropoda; class Malacostraca; order Decapoda; family Coenobitidae; genus Coenobita; species Coenobita brevimanus. The sequence continues at coordinate 9,305,671 of NC_137041.1, forward strand.
CACATGTACACACTTCAGCGATGAGAACACACACACACACACACGTTCTTCAACCTCCCCTTAGTTAAATAGTAATCACAGGAACTTGGGTGTGGAAATACACACACACACACACACACACACACACACACACACACACTTAAACCTCCCCTTAGTTAAATACTAATCACAGGAACTTGGGTGTGGAAATACACACACACACACACACACACACACACACACACACACACACACACACACACGTCCTTCAACCTCCCCTTGGTTAAATATTAATCACAGGAACTTGGATGTGGAAACGTGCCATAATTGATGAAGAGTCTCTCTCACACTCTCTCTCTCTCTCTCTCTCTCTCTCTCTAAAGGGACGTGGAGTACTCACCATCTCTTTCATCCTCATCGTAAAAGACTCCTGCCCCAAGTCTTACCTGAAAAAAGAGAAAAAAAAGTTAAATTAATTGAGAATTAGGCTTTTAAAATCCTGAAAATAAGGTTAAATTAGGTGAGAATTAGGCTTATTTAATCCTGGAAATAAAAAGAAAGCAAACTTAAGTGACAATGAGACCCACATAATCCTGGAAATGAAAGCTTTATTAGGTGAGAATTAGGTCCACTTAACAGTGCAAAAGAAATATAAGTTAAATCGGGTAAGAATTAGGCCCACTTAACACTGCAAAAGAAATATAAGTTAAATCAGGCGAGAATTAGGTCCACTTAACACTACAAAAGAATAATAATTTAAATCTGGTGAGAGTTAATCCCGCTACACACTAGACAAGAAAGAAAAATCAAATCAGATAAGAATTAGGTTCACTTAAATCTGAAAAAAAAAAAGTAAATTAAATCGGGAGAGAATCAGATCCACTTAATTGGAAAACATATGTAAACTAAATAATGTGATAACTAAACCCATTTATACTGTTGGGTCAAGGGACATTATTTACCATCTACTTATTTACTTATTCATTTATGCTGCAACCTGATTACTATACTCATATTTAGGACACGCGTTTCAGAGTGAACGGGTTAGATACAGCATTTTTTAAGTCCTTCCTTACTGGGGCTCTCTCATTAAGTTACAAAAATACATCATCGTACTGAAATGGTTAAATTACTTTGCCAACAGATATAATGACGCCAGAAATGATGACCAGGTAATAATAACAGAGACAGACATAACGTGCAATTAAAATGCAAACGATTCTGATTACCTAATAATAATGTCAGAAACGATATCCAGGAAAATATAACAGTGACAGAAATAACTACCAATTAAAACATCATGAACTAATGCAAAAAAATTCTGATTAAAGCAGCGGTTATAATAAAAAGATTAAACGATACTGCATTCACAAAGGTTGCACATATTCCGGTAGCATAAAATGATATATGTAATTTTCCACAATTCAATGTTGCATGAATCCCTATAGTTCATCATGCAGAGTTCAACTGTGTGCTCTCCTAAATATTTACGGCATTATAAAACCATTTCATTCAACAAGTTAATGTGCCACTAGATCATCCTCTACCTCCATGTACGAGTATTGTATATCTATGAAATTATGCTGGGATATCGGCTACGATGTGTGTCTGTCATTATTATATTACGGAGAGAAGATAATGGCATAAACCAAATTGTCGAACACTCAGAAATTAACCCCTCCAATACGCTGTCGTCTTATGGATTTCACACGTTACCGCCAGACGATTATATATTATGGACGGATGATGGCACCGACGGAAATGTCGAACCGTCTGAAATTAATCCCTCTGATTGACTGACGTATTACATATTTCACTCTTGTTACCACCAAACGATTTCATTCAGCTTGGGAAAGATCTCATACTCAACGGATTAATTAAGGTTGTATCCAAGCCAATGTCTCCTTTAATCTGAACAAAATCGTCTGGTGATAGTTAGAATAAAATTTGAAGTATGTCATTGGGGTGAAGTGTTTAATAATACTGTTCATGACGACTCTGGTGATATTTTCTTGAAGATGAAAACTTCTTAGAAAATCACTGTGTCTGACGGCCATACACCAGTTAACGCACCCTGGTCTGTATTTTTCACTATACTAAGACTGCTTCCACCTCTCTCTCTCTCTCTCTCTCTCTCTCTCTCTCTCTCGCTGTCAAATCATGGTTTTCTTACCGTGCTTACTCCCCAATATACCTTACATCCACCTCTCTCTTACAGTGTCACTCCTTACCCTGTTAACATCTTACTCCCCACTTATATACCCACCTCCCTTGCTGTCCCACTCCTCATCCTGTTAAAAATCTCACTCCCACATACCTACCAATCTCTCTCTTACAGTGTCATTGCCCAACCTTATTTACCTTCGCACTTGCCACATATATACTCACCTTTCTTACCGTGTCATTTCTCACTGTTAAAAATCTTACTTCCACATATCTACCAACCTCTCTCTTACAGTGTCATTTCTCACATGGTTAAATCATCTCACTCTCGACATAATGTACCAACCTCTCTCTCTCTCTCTCTCTCTCTCTCTCTCTCATCTCTCTCTCTCTCTCTCTCTCTCTCTCTCTCTCTCTCTCTCTCTCTCTCTGCCACCCTAAATACAGTATGTATCTAACAAACCTCATTTTCAACACTTCCCACATGATTATCGCTGTAATAAATGAAACAGAAGACACACACACACACACACACACACACACACACACACACACACACACACACACACACACACACACACACACGACGAAACTCTCACTCTCGGGACGTAAGTGGCTGGGTGGTCAAAAGTTTCGTCCCACCTGATTACAAAGTCAATATTCCATCTGGGTTTTGTGGAGAAAAAAGAAAAAGAAAAATATCTCCTCTTTTACTCACGCTAGGACACGTATTCTCGTCGCATCAGAAAGCTCCTCAACACCTCTTCCTTAGCGATTTATTTTTTAGATATGGCTGGTTACTATCCTTTTTTTGTACGTTATCTATGCAGAGTATGGCAATTTTGTAAGGATTTAAGAAAGACAGAAGATGACTGTAGGGGGCAACAGGCAAAATAAATCGCTTAGGAAAGGGTTTTAGGGAGAATACCGGCCATCCTTGGAGTGGAGATAACCCCTTTAATCTGATTACGTACTTTTACCAAATTCTTCCATTTCCCAGACGATTTTATTCAGTATATGGGAGGCGATTTGTGCTGGAGGGCTTCACTAGAGATGTATTTAATTTTTCTAGTTCCAAAGTCCGATTCTCGTCATATGAAGCTCCCTATCACCTTTCCCTAAGCGATTTATCTTGCTTACTATACGTTACTATACTCATTTCTGTTTCATCTAGCTCCAAAGTCCACACTCTCGTCAGGATACGAAGCTCCCTAACGCCTTTTCTTAGGCGATATATCTTGCTTATTATACAATACTATACTCATATCTGTTTCTTAAATCATTCTAATATCGCCACACTATGCATAAATAAGGTACAAAAGGATATTAGCCACACGGATCCAAAATTAATCACTAAGGAAATGGTGTTAGGGAGTTCCTCGGCAAACCAGAATAGGAGCCAGCGATATCGCCACACTATGCCTAAGTAAGGTAAGAAAAGATATTAACCAGACGGATCCAAAAATTAATCACTAAGGAAAAGGTGCTAGGGAGTTCATGTCTCTCTAAAGCAAAATAGAACTGAGATCGCACAGGTAGAAAATATAATGACCTCGCTGTAGAAGAAGAAAGTTAACTTGACAAGGAAATCAAGGTCAAGGAGTTTCTTATGTCGCTTGGTTGAAGGAACAGCTCCCTCTTGATTTCCTTGTATGCTCCAAAACCTATGATGCCTTTCCCAATTTTTTAAGTTAAACTGACTTCCGAGGATGAGATGGACGGATGGAGTGGAGAGGTACTGTTTATGTGAGTGGCGTGTGTGAGCTGGGGGACGGGAAGAGAAATGGCGGGGGGACAGGGGGACATGGAAGCGATTTGTCTGTGGCCTCACCTTGAAAAATTATGGCGTCTGGCAATACTGTGGATAGATAGATTTCCATGTGGCTCCACTGATGCAATAATGGTGCAAAATAAGTGTTTCTGGATCTTGTATGACTGGGTTGGGGGATTACAAGCAATTTCCAGATTCAATTTCAGATAAGCTGCCCCCCGACCACTCCATTCGCTTTCTTTGGCTCTCCTTCCTTCACTCTCTCCGTCTTGAAGTCTCTGTTTTACGTCCTATCTTTGTTTGTACGTCTCTCTCTCTCTCTCTCTCTCTCTCTCTCTCTCTCTCTCTCTCTCTCCCTCTCTCTCCCTCCCTCCCTTCTGAAGTACATTTTCATCACCATTTCTTATCCTATCCTAGTCTGTGTCAGTTTGTCTGTCACTTAGTGCCCCTGACCTTCCTCTTTCATTCATCATCCCAGTCATAGGGATGGTGGTGGAAGGGACGTAGGGAAGAGGGATGGGGAGATGGAAAGACGAATCAAGGGAGTCAGGGGAGGAAGGGGGATATAGGCAGTGGGACGGGGGTGGATGGGTAGCAGAGGAAGGGGAGAGGAGGAGGGAGGGGAGGGCGAGGAGGAGGAGATGGGGAAAAAGGGAAAAGAGGAGAGGGGGGGAAAGAGGAAAGCGGGAAGGAGGAGAAGGTGAGGAAGCAGTAAGGACTTGCAGGTGGGAAAGGGCAAGAACTCTGAACCCAGATCTCTACCTCGCACCCAAAGTTTCAAAAAGTACCGATAAGAACTATGATAAGGAAATGCTAAGAAGAAACCAAGGCATCTGATAACCGGAAGGCGGAAAAAATGCAAAACAGATCCAGACACGAACGCCCGAGAAGGTGTAAATATCTAAAGTTACTGGGGGATATCTCTTTCTCGTCTCGTCTCTTCTCTTTTCTCTTTCTCTCGCTTTCTCTTTCTAAAACACACACACACACACACACACACACACACACACACACACACACACACACACACACACACACGCACACACTTTAAAAGACACACATGTACCTTTACACAAATACAAATGCATAAATACAAATTCTCTCTCTCTCTCTCTCTCTCTCAACAATAGATAAAACAGGCCACCATGCCGTCGGACAGCGAGGTACATTGAAACAAGCGGCAGTTATGTAAATGATGGAGGGGGGAATTATACAAATGATTTATCCAACATTCATTAGCTGGCCACAATCCGGTTCATCAGATGCATTAGTAAGCATTCATTTTGCACACACACACACACACACACACACACACACACACACACATTACCTACAATCCAAATCTCCTTTACATTACTGATGCAAATTATTTAGATGATAAAATGATAAATATACACGAGAATTACGATATAATGTACAAAATAAATCGCTATGGAGGAGGTGTTACGAACCTTCCCACGACGTATAGACAGAATACAAAGTTCAGGCAGATACCCGGGTTAAAGGGGTAATGAAGAGTTTACAATTATGAAGATTCTCACTGCGATCGGTCTCTCTTAGGTTGAATGAAACGGGCTGAGAGAGAGAGAGAGAGAGAGAGAGAGAGAGAGAGAGAGAGAGAGAGAGAGAGAGAGAGAGAGAGAGAGAGAGAGAGAGAGAGACCATGAAAGGAAAAGGACAACGAAGACAGACAAACGAGAGAGGCAGACAGAATGGTGCAGTACATAAATCAAGGCAACATTTAATGCACAGGGACTGAACGTGACTTTATTGAAATGTCGATACACGGCCGATGAATCAGTGCAGCAGTTAATGAGAGCAATATTTTAATACCTCCCAATCACGCCACCCGCCAGTTACCAGCATCATTTTATTTTAGGCTTTTGTCGGGGCTAGTTAAATAGAATTATACTGATCAGCAGTTTGCTTAGAGGTGGTGGGTTGGGGTGGCGTGTAGTGGGGTGGGGTGGGGTGTGTGCACGTGTTTTATGGGTCCTGAAAGGTAACTTGTCTGTTTGAGAAGTGACTTCCTCCCACCCAATGCCTCAAGCATTGGTAAAGTTGTAAATGGCAATTGTAATGGAGGGTGAGAGGCGCCCACTTTATATTTTTTGTTTTCTGGAGTGGCTGTTGTTGTGAAAGACTCATGTCACTGAAGGAGCCTCCACAAGTAAGAACACGAAAGAAAACATGAAGGGACATTCTATTGCACCGTCCTTAATATTTATCCTCGGGTAGGACTGAACTTAGGTTGGCAGGATTGGTAAACGCATTCTTCACCAGGCCCACCAGTAGTCTCCTTATATGTGATCGGGGGATTTTGTCTGTTTTCTTTTCTTTTCTTCCACTTGAGCTGTAATTAAGCAAAGTCCCATGCTAGTGCCACTACACTAGGAGAGTAGATGGTGACCTCCCCAACCTACCTATTATTAAAAAAAAAAGTGATACGGATAGTTACATAATTCGTGGGCCTTACTGGTGACACAAAATAATATGAAATCGAGGTCATATTTTCTGTTTTTGGACTCAATGTTTATCTTGTGTGACCTAACCAGGATCTCTAAGTCCCGGGGCCTGGCCGTTTAGTTCAGACACTGAAGGCAAAAGTGACCAGACACACGCACATGAGTGGCGTTATGTGAGCAACAAACCTCCAAACAGCCCTTGGACTCTGACCCTTCACGACCACATTCGGTTGGAGGGATTTAATTCACTATATCCTTTCTACTCTACCCTGGCCTAAAACTGCCACCTCAGCATCTTGAATACTGTATTATAACATGATATTAACATTCGCATATGAGGCTACTCATAAAAAATCCAATGGAAATATGTTCAGCAATAGTATTATCTTGTTATGCCATTGAAGTACGTGAAACAAACAGCAAATGTACTATAGGCTAGAAGGCACCCATTTATTGGTTACATGGAGGCCACCCAACGTCGTGAACCTTTCGTGAATTACAAAATGCCAAGTGGATTATCATTCAGTGCAGTCACCAGGATATGGCGCTCCAACGAATGAGTGGATGGTGGACTCCCTCACCTAACAGTCAGTGAGAAATAAATATATGTGATGAGAAAAATGTGTCTCCGTGTGACCTGGTGCCATCACGTCCCTAATCATGCGACAATTACCTGTGTGTGTGTGTGTGTGTGTGTGTGTGTGTGTGTGTGTGTGTGTGTGTGTGTGTGTGTGTGTGTGTGTGTGTGTGTGTGTGTGTGTGTGTGTGTGTGTGTGTGTGTGTGTGTGTTAGAAGGAGAGAGACAGCTGTGGTGAGGTCAAGCCAGCCACACACACGCCACCCATATTTAAGGCCACTACCTCTCCACTGTCCCAGAATTCGTCTGTGATTACGGAAAGAAAAGGTGTGAGGGGAGGGTGGCGTGTCCAGGCTGAGTAGGGGAGAAAATGCCTGGAGAATCTTGCCGGATGCGACGTCGAAAAATACATGTAGGTTGGAAGACAGATTAGATTCGCTGGACAGGCAAACATGCAGATGGATGGACGGATGGACGAATTTATAATGAAAGAAGGACAGAAAGGGAGTTTGACAGGCATATACAGATTACGACGTAAAAGTTTACTGGGAAGGGGGGAATCCTTGTGATCATTAAGCTACCTACGATGAACTATTACCATCCTTATACTAAGCTGATGGTACTCATATTCTGATAGCAGGTTTTACTATAGTCCTTTTACCTTAACTTGGCCAAGATTTTTATCCTTCTGCAGATTATGTGTACCTCAATGGCATAAAAAGACAGTACTATAGCTCTACATCCTTTCCATGGCGCTTTTTCATGACTAGAATCATACTCAAATGTTAATATCATGTTATAATTCAGTATTCAGGAGGCAGAGAGGGCAATTTTAGGCCAGGTTAGAGGAAAAGGGATACAGGTGAAAATAATACAATAGTTGCAAAGTCACACAATCAAGGAAACTCAATCGTGGAAGAGAACTTTGAGCATAAATAAACACAGGCTGTCCCAAAAATTGAGGCACTAACTTGAAGGTGATTCGACGGCAGGTTTATCAAAAATTTTATATAAACATAGGTTCAATTCTCAACTATTATAGGATCACAGTTACTGACGAACTTATGGGTTAATTACGAGAAAGAATTGTCGCCTTAAGGGTTAATTAGGATGGAGATAATTATCGTCTTATGGGTAATTTAGGATGGAGATAATTTTCGCCTATTGATTAATTAGGATAATTTTCGTCTCATGATTTAATTAGGATGGATATTTTTTCGCCTCATGGGTTAATTATGATGGATAATTTTTCGTCTTATGGGTTAATTAGGATGAAGATAATTTTCGTTAAGGGTTAATTAGGATGGAGATAATTGTCTTATGGATTAATTAGGATGGAGATAATTGTCACCTTGTGAGTTAATTGGGATGGAGATAATTTTTGTCTGAAAGGTTAATTAGGATGGAGATGATTTTCGTCTTATGGGTTAATCAGGATGGAGATATTTTTTAGCCTCATGGGTTCATCAGGATGGAGGTTATTTTCGCCCATAAAGGCATCAGTAACTTTAACTTCGTGACGGTTGAGAATGGGACCCATGTTCAAAATGGATTTTTTTACTCAATACGAGAATCAGCATCTGAAGTTAATACGGTAGGTCCTAGCATACTCTCTCTCTCTCTCTCTCTCTCTCTCTCTCTCTCTCTCTTTCAGAACTGCTACATATGCTCTTTCAAACATCTCTCATTAGCCCGTCATGACTATTACCCTTATTTCACGCCAGTAAATAATACAACTATACTATCATTATCATCGTCATCAATGTCCTACAGCGGAATTCTCGTGAGGTTAAGAAGCTTACTAACATCTCTTCCTTTACCGGTTTAATTCCGATTCTGCTCCGTTACTATATTCTTGTGTCTTACTCATGCAATCTATATTAAAACGATATAAGATGCTGAGAAGACGGCATCAATGGGTAGTCTGAAAAATAAATCGGTAAGGAAGATGTGCCATGGAGCGTCCTTAACCGAAAGAATACGGGCCTCAGTTCCATTACGAGTATCCTACAAGGCATGTGTACCCTATACACACACACACACACACACACACACACACACACACACACACACACACACACACACACACACACACAGAGGAAAACGCAGAGATCACCTTACTACCCTGAACAAATGAGTGGCATCTCCAGTCACTGATCATCGAGGTATTAGTTTTTCAGTGCTTCCCATAGCGAAAAAAAAAATAATAATAATAAGTGATAATCTTTACCATGAATTCATCATTTAAGAAAGAAAAAGTCCACTCGCACTCCTTTCGCTCACACTGTTCATGAAGCGAGATATTAGTGAGCTTTTTAGCCTGCAATTAACAGCTACGAATTTGATAACGAAAAGGTAAATAAAGGCAGTATGAAATGACCTAGGAAAATATATCAAGTTGTATATATATAATTCAAAGAAATCTGTGTTACTTCCTTTACTAATTTTCAATGTGGCCCTGCACAGGTGGGTAGGTAGGTAGGTAGGTACGCAAGCCGGTAGGTAGGTAGGTGGGTAGGCCATATAGATCGGTAAATCGATAGACAAGTAGATAAACAAAAAGCAAATGAAAAGGTGAGAGAGGAGAGACTTTCTGAATTATACCAGCCAACATTTCCAACACACCCTGCCAACACTGCCGCAGCCAGCTAGATATGGAGGACACTATACAGCGTAATATATGGGGCTAATTGTCGCAAATGGCTATGCTTTTACAGCAGGGGGGAAATTTTCATGTTACTGCTGTGGAGTTTTGTGGATCTGTTTAGCTTGTAAAAGGGTTGTTCTGAATGGCTGTTTATGCATATGGATGAATCATGCTCACTGGAATTTTGCTTATTGTGAATATAATTTCACTATTTCAATATTTATGGTAATATGAACAAATATATAGTATGAATTTTTTTCTTTTTTAGGCTGAGGGATGGAAGGGAAGGTGGGAGGTGACGGGACCGCTTGAAAATACAGAAACCTGCTAGATATACGAAAAGATATACGGTCCAAGGGCAGAGTAGGGGCAGAAAAGGTGAAACAAATACCAGGCAGACAAATATACATACAAGCAGACAGATACAGACAGACATACAGGCAGACAGGCAGCCCTCCAGCCAAAGATGCATATAAAAAGGTGAAGTGATAAATGGAGACAAAATACTAAGAACTGACAGAATAACTTAGGCGTGAAATACGTTCTCCCTTTGGCTCCAGACACTGCACTGAGTTTTGTGAAATGAGTTGGAAGGGGACGAAAATCTGGGTCAAATTAGGGTGACGAACTATTTCTTCTTCTATCATTGAGATATACGAAATGAGTGGCAAAAGGACACAAATTTAGGACAAGTTAGAGTGAACAAACTATAGCCCACCTACCAACGTGATGGGTATCAATATCACTCACTAACAACCGATGCAGGGGTCCCCCGCCCTGTTTCACCAGACCTCATTAAACGACCTGAAATCTGATACAAGTAATGGTAGGTTCAGTGTTCTCTCTCTCTCTCTCTCTCTCTCTCTCTCTCTCTCCTTTCAGTGGGCACAGACTCTCTCACTCAACTTATTCCTCTCCTTTCTTTTTCCTTACATTCACAATCCCTGTTGGTCGCCTCTTCTTTCCAATTTCCTTCCCTTTGCATTCTCTCTCTCTCTCTCTCTCTCTCTCTCTCTCTCTCTCCCATACATACAGACCTGCCCTTTCTCCCACTCACACTATTTGTCTTTACTCCAGCGCTTCACAATATCCCAGCTGTGTTTCATATTTTTTAGGTGTTCAGTGTTTTGATGATCCCTTGTGACCTTCGAGATTATTAAATGGAGAAGGTTAGGTGATGAACAGCTTTTTTTGTTTTTGGCTCTATCTATAAAACTATTTGTGTGTCTATCCACCCACCTGTCTATATATCTATCTATCCATCGATCCATCTATCTACTTTTCTGTCTATCTATTTGTCTCCCTCTCTGTATCTTTTCATCTTAGTATTTCCTTTGCCTGTTTGTCAATTATTTACATCCATTTAAAACTACAGGATGCAATCATCCGCCTGTCTACCTATCTCATTATATTAACTTCTCATAATCGGATTCTTCCACTCTTGCCTTACTCTCAACCCTTCCATCAAGTTTGGTCGAATTCGGACAAAAAGCTTTACGTGATCTTGCAAGGTCACACTTTAACCTCGCCTCATGACCCATATCTCTGAACTACTGCTCTCAAACGATACGTCAACGCCTTGGCTAACCCTCAACCCTTCCACTATATTTGTTAATATCGGATGAAAAGTGAATTAGTTTCTACACACACACACACACACACACACACACACACACACACACACACACACACACACACACACACACACACAGAATGAGACACGCACGTCGAGCAAAACATGGCACCCGTTCCAACTATGAGAGCGCGAGTGTAATATGTCACACAGAACCAGGAGATAATGGAGGTGTCCCATATTTTCCCTGTCTTTTTTTACTCTATTTTTACACAGCAAGGACAAAATAATAAAAAATAAAAAAGAGAGAGAAAGAAGAAGCGGCCTTGCAGAGTGAAGTTCAGGTGAGGTTCCTGGAAAAGCCCATGTCATTAACTCTCACCTGTCTCATTTTTTACATCTTCACTCTTCTCACCTGACTACTGATTTATTTGGACATCTTTCTGTCTACTTTTGTCTGTCTATCTACCTATCTTTCTATCTATCTGTCTATTAGTCTACCTACTTACCTACATCTATCTATCTATCTATCTATCTATCTATCTGGGAAGAGACTTGTCAGACTGAAAGGGTTGCATATAATTTTTTTTTCTTTTCACTTTAGGGAGGTCTCTACCCCCAGTAAAACTGTCAAGTAGCAGCATGGACACACACACACACACACACACACACACACACACACACACACACACACACACACACACACACACACACACACCGCTCGCTGGCGCAGTGGTAACGTTCTCGCTTGCCATCTGGTAGACGGGAGTTCGCGCCTCGCTCAGGTTGCGAAAAGTTTCACTGACGAAGTGGGTGGTTACTGTCCCCCTTGAGCAAGGGGACGGGTGTGTGCGTGTGTGAAGGTCACAGCCTTGCCCTTAGATCGGACTATATGAGCTCTCAGCTCCCTTCCGGGAGGGTAAAAGCTGACGATCACGGCCATCAAGTGATCCTGACCGACCCGGTGAATTACACACACACACACACACACTCACACACACACTCACACACTCACTCACTCACTCACTCTCTCTCGTACAGTCGACCAAACTTGTGACCGAGCGCTGGGAAAGAGAAAAGGATGAGAGGAGAGGCAGAGGAGGGGAGGAAAAAGGGTGAGGGGGGGGAAAGATGAGGAGATGGGAAGGAAAGGGAAAAGGGGAGGTAGGCACAGCGAGAGGGGGAAATAGGGGTGAGTGGGGAAGTGGGGAGAGAGGGGAAGAGGGGAGAGGGGAAGAGAGTTAGGCAGGGCTGGAGAGGAGGATGTTTTGGGGAGGTGGGTGTGGTCTTGTGTGATATCTGAGACGGGAGTGTGAGTGGTGTGCGTGAGAGGGTGTGACAATGAGAGAGAGAGAGAGAGAGAGAGAGAAAAAAAAACACCTCCTCTCTCTCTTTCTCTCTCTCTCTCTCCATCTTTTTCCCAACTCTAGTGAGTGTGTGCTACTCAGTTTACCTCCAACCTGTAAAAGTCTGTGGGTACCCAAAATTTAACAGGATACACAATGGACTCACAGGAATATTCCTCTCTCTCTCTCTCTGTCTCTCCTCTCTCTCCACAATCACCACACAATCACACTCCACAATTACCACAATAATATATTCCACAATCACCAGACATTCCACAATTACCAAACTCAACAATTATCACACACTCCACAATTACCACACACTACACATTCCACAATTACCACACTACACACACCACAATTACCACACTACACACTCCACAATTACCACCCTATACACTCCACAATTACCACACACTACACATTCCACAATTACCACACATTACACACTCCACAATTACCATACTACACACTCCACAATTACCACACTACACACTCCACAATTACCACACTACACACTCCACAATTACCACACTACACACTCCACAATTACCACACTACACACTCCACAATTACCACACTACACACTCCACAATTACCTCACATTCACAATGGCCACCCACTCCACAATAACAGACTTAATGCGGTAATAAGGCCAAGGAATTACACAAAAGGACTCAAAGGGCGTACACCAATCTGAACAGCTAATTTTCAGATTCCAAAGCCAGGGGTACTACTAAGCTAAAATAAATCACCCTCTCATGATCGCAACAACTCTAGCATATATTCCAGTACACACTCTAGGCTGTAATTGCTGGGAGTGAGTCACAGGAGCCTGGTGATTAAGACATGATGGGGACAACTTTAGATCTACATCCCATACAAATCTGGACGATACCATGCAAGTACCAGTGAATCATGGGACTTAGTGTGTTAAATATGTAACCATATAATCCATAAGTATCTCCTATCTTTCCTTCATTTCCTCTCCTACCTTGTCTTCCTAAACATATTTTTGTCCCATTCTCACCTGGTGCTGGAGAGGAACGCCTTCATGTGGTGGCACCGAAATAACCGAGCTACTTCAATGCCCAATAAACATCCCTCAACTCCGTATCCCCGAAAAGAGGAAGGTGGACTGCAGGTGGAGGAAAACTTCAGCCTGCAATCCACCAAGATCACGTCCTGATAAGCCTCTGATTGAAGTTACTATTATTACTACTACCAAGGGTCTCTCTGAGCTTCATAAAATTGTCTGACGAGGGCAAGAACACAATATAAAAATGTTAGGGTACTGCAGGGATTGGTTAGGCAATGTTCCTTCAAACTTTAATAAAGAATGAAGAAAATTATTAGATGGCGAGGATATGGAAAAGAGTACAATGTGTTGAGAGAGAACACACACACACACACACACACACACACACACACACACACACACACACACACACACACACACACACACACACACACACACAGAAAAGCATCACAACAAAACACCACCACACAACAATACACAAAACAACACATCAGAAAACTCGACAAGACCACACCACACACACCACACCTCCACACCACACAACACAAAACAAGACAAGCCAACCCAACCCAACCCAATCCCACAACACAAAAATCCCTCTCCATATATCCCCCTGGCATCGTAAACACCCTGATGCAGGTAATCGTGCGTCCCATTATAATACAATATATAATATATATCAGGGTAAGGTGTGCCATAAAATACGATGCAGCGAAAGGCGCGGTGTTAAGGCATAGAATATTAATGTCGACACCGCCACGAGAGGTCCCTTTCCTGAACTGAATTAAAATCGTCTGGTGGTAGGGAAGATGGAGGAGGAAAATCGACAAGGAAAATCACCAAGGAATATGGAAAAAATAGAAAAATTTTCATGGCACTGAATATTAACCCTCCTCAGGTATACCTACAGTTTCGCTTACAACTTGGGTACACCTGGGTCTGTCAGACCCAACGTTAAAAAAGATGCTGTAGTCACACATGTTACAAATAATGAATTCCTGAATATCCTACAATGTATTGGGTCTTATCAATTACAAAACTATATGAACAAGTTTAATTCTATGAACTCCACATATCTTTTTTTAAATATGAAAAAAAATGCCAAACATTTTTTTTTTTCAGTCACCATACACGAAAACAAGGAACACTATGAGCCTAGTACTTGTGTCATAACTTGAGGGATGGAGGACCTTCATTATGGGCATAGTGGATCCCACACAACATAAAATCAACTTGCAAACTCATAGTGAAAAATTCTCCCCCCTCCTCAGGTACACCTGGGTCTCACAGACCCGACATGCAGTTCTGAGTGATATATTGCAAAAACATAAGAGAGACACGACAGTTAACCCCCCTACACCCTGCATGGGCACAAAAAGTTAGGAAGCTACTGAGAAGGACAGGGATCTCAGGCACCTATAAGTTACTGAACTATAACATCGAAAAAATTGTCCGGGTCTGTCAGACCCAGGTCTGACTGAGGAGGGTTAATGTCGACACCGCCACGAGAGGTCCCCTTCCTGATCTGAATTAAGATCGTCTGATGGTGGGGAAGACGGAGGAGGAAAACCGTCAAGGAATAGGAAAATCAAGAGGAATATCGACAAGGAAAATCAAGGAATACGGGGGAAAAAAAGGAAAATCGTCATGGCACTAAATATTAACGCCGACAAGATCTAAATTATAATCGTCTGTTGGTGTGGAGGAGGAAGAAAATCGCCCAGTGGTAGAAAGGAGACGGAAATTGGTCGAAGAACAGAAAATCGAGTAGGAAAATTGTCAAGGAACAGAAAAATCGTCCGGCAGTAGGAAAAGAAATATCATCTGGAGGTAGGAGGAACTCGGAAAAATCGTCCTAGGGAAAACATGAAACTCGTCCAGCTGTAGGGGAAAAACAGGAAAATCGTCTGACGGTAGGAATAGGAAAATCGTCTGCATGAGGAGTCAAAGAAAACGAAAATTGTTCTGGTGTACGATGAAGAAATAGGAAAATCGTCCGAACGTCAGGTGAAGGAAGAGGAATATTGCCCGGAAGTGGGGTGAAGGAACAGGAAAATCGTCTGACGCGTAGGAGAAGGAAGAGGGAAATCGTCTGGGGGTAGGGAGAAGGAAGAGGGAAATCGTCTGGCCGTAGGGAAAAGGAACAGGGAAATCGTCTGGGGTAGGGAGAAGGAAGAGGAAAATTGAACAGATGTGAGGTGAAGGAATTGGAAAATTGTCCGGATGTGGGATGAAGGAGTAGGAAAATCGTCCGGCGGTAGGGAAAGAAAGAGGAAAATCGTCTAGTGGTAAGGAGAAAAATAAAATCGTCCGGGGGAGCAAAAAAAGGAAAATCGTCTGGATGTGGGGTGAGGGAATAGGAAAATCGTCCACCAGTTGGGAGAATGAACAGGAAAATCGTCCAGCAGATAGGGAGAAGGGAGAGGATAGTAGTCAATGAAGAGGGAAATCGTCACCGCAGAGAAGGAACAGAGGGATTTATCTTAATCTGTCCAGTCCACGATCTCGCTTCTATGCTGAATAAAATCGTCTGCCGCTAATATCAATAAAATTCGGAAAAAAAAATCTAGTCCATTCATAAGTTTGGACTACCTATGATTTACTCCGTCAGAGGTCCTTCTTCAGCTAAATAATAAAAATAATAATAATAATAATAATAATAATAAAAATATAATAATAATAATAACAATAATAGCAAAAATAATAATAATAATAATAATAATAATAATAATAATAATAATAAAAAAATATATTAATAATAATAATAATGATGATGATGATGATAATAAGAAAGAAATCAGTCTGAACGTATTAAGTAGAAAATCGAAAAATTTCCCTCATTCCCACCACCATTTACCCGATCCAACACCTCTCTTCCTCCAGTCCCCCAAATCCTCTGCCTCGCCAATCCCTCTTCCCTCCTCTCCCAATCCCTCTTCCCTCCTCCTCTCCCAATCCCCCTTCCCTCCTCCTCTCCCAATCCCTCTTCCCTCCTCCTCTCCCAATCCCTCTTCCCTCCTCCTCTCCCAATCCCTCTTCCCTCCTCCTCTCCCAATCCCTCTTCCCTCCTCCTCTCCCAATCCCTCTTCCCTCCTCCTCTCCCAATCCCCCTTCCCTCCTCCTCTCCCAATCCCTCTTCCCTCCTCCTCTCCCAATCCCTCTTCCCTCCTCCTCTCCCAGTCCCTCCACACCACATCCCTCACAAATATTTCAAGGATAAAATATATGTAGATAAATAAAAACGATTGAATATAAATCTAGAGTAGTCCGAATAAAGTGCAAAACAAGGATAAATGGCAATGGCGGTGCTCTGCCCTGAGAGAGAGAGAGAGAGAGAGAGAGAGAGAGAGAGAGAGAGGGAGGAGAATTATCACCATTCACAGAAAAGCACCAATTAATGCAATAATAAACTCATGGCACCGAATATCATCCACTAATATTCCATAACAGGATGAAGATCGCTCTAGGCCAGGCAAGAAAATAAGAATTATGTGCAAAGCAATATAATAAAATATAATAATTGCTGCAGGCTTTGGGAGAACGTTCATACTCCAGAAAAAAATGGTTTCTTTAATTTCCCGTCTGAATGCTTTTTTTTACGGTGACGTACGAGCTAGACAGACGAGTGGATGGATGGATGGATGGATGGTTGGATGGCCCAGTGCTTAAAATGACAGAGAGACAGACATAGTAGAGACTGACACAGAAAAACTGACATATACACAGATAAACCGGCTTCCTGATAACTATTTACCAAGCCTGACAGACACATGGACAAGCAGACTGACAAGAAGATAAGGAACACAGATAAAATACAGTGGCTGACTTGTTGACTGCCTGCTGTACTCGCCCATAAACAGAGATAATATGAATCAAACAAGCATAGACAGAAAGATAGGCAATTACCAATGACAACATGAAACAAACATGCAGAAAGCGATAAAGACAGAATGGCCCAAATTACATAACGAAGGGGAAACCAGTGACAAAACAAACATTCAGAAAGAGACACACGGAATGGCATAAAAAATAATTCCATAAAGACGAGGAAGGTGAGAAAGAGCGGGAAAATCAACGTAAAGATACTGGGAGACAGAGAGAGATTCCCCAACACACACCAGCCCTCAAATGACAGCCAGTCCACACATCCAAAAAGAAAGATAAAGTAAAGCCAGAGAGACATCCACTTTACAATAAACACGGCTCTCCAAATCCTTTCAATCCATGGACGATTCTTTCTTTTACTCGTGCTACTTTCATACGATTTTATTTAGCTTAGGAGGGATTTGTTAAACTGGAGGAGTCACATATAGTATTTCTTAAAGGCTTCAGTAAGAGAGAGGCCCCCTCAAAGATGCACAGCTCGGGTGGATGTACATGTAACTATAATACTCCGAAAAATGTGTCATCGGACTGAAAGGGTTCACAGACGTACCCTCACCAGATGATAAGTTTCTTGTTCCTTCTGATTTGGAAAGTGCAATCTCTTCCCAACCCCTTCAGCCCGAAATGCCTGACTTGTGCAGAATAATATCATTTAGCGTCAGCAAAAAAAAAAAAAAAAAAAAAGTACAGCATAG
The DNA here is from genome assembly GCF_032717465.1 of Coenobita brevimanus. Lineage (NCBI taxonomy): Eukaryota > Metazoa > Arthropoda > Malacostraca > Decapoda > Coenobitidae > Coenobita > Coenobita brevimanus. The sequence goes on from NC_137041.1 coordinate 9,323,811, forward strand.
TGTCAGGCTTGAGGTACGAGATTTCTTTGACTTTTAACATCAACGCCTGATCACCTCGCTCAGGCTGTAAGCTCTGTGTAATCTATGTAGAGGTGTAACTATATCATTCTTTCCCTCCTCGACCGTCCTCCTCCTCCTCTCTTCCTACACTGTGACCTTCCCACTAGTCCTCGGGTTGAGCTACACAGGCTGAGTATTGGTCAAAGGCTCGGAGTAACACACAGCAAACTGGGCTGCATCATATTAGGAACCTGGAATAGAGGCAGACAAGGGGATGTGGTGGGAGTAAGCGGAGGATGAGGAATGGATGCCTGGTAGGTGTGGAGGATGTAAGATTAATGACTAAAGCACAGGGATATTTGTGGACTGTATATTACCATCGTCGTCGTCGTTATCCTGACTATTTTTCCCACCTGCGGACGGTGTGAGGTAGGATCCAGAACCGGGGAAAGAGATGGTAAGAAACTGAGGACCTATTCGACACCATGCCCAGGGAAATGTTGGAAAATTATAAACTACATGGAGATGGTACGAAATTGGGGGAACTACCAACACCATGCCCAAGGAAACATAGGACGGTTATAAACTACTGAGGACGCTCTGCACAATGACCCCAATACCCGACCTTTGGCCTTGACCTTGCTCTTGAAGTCTGACTGGTCTACGCATAAATCGCGCCTTCCCTGACCTTCACACAGTGTGCGTGCTAATTCCGAATCGGATCGTATCCAGTATTCATGAGGTATTTTCTGCACCAAGAACTTTTACAATGAGCCGCGATCTTTCATACACCTGCACAAAATTTTATCTCTTTTTCCCAGAACTACACATTAAGCCCCAGTTTTCGTTAAAATTTGTTTAGTCGTTCATGGGAGCTTTTTTTTTTTTTTTTTTTGATGCGGTTATATACTGAACACAGACACCGACTCTACCACATTAGCTACACCTTTGACATCACTAATTAAAAATGGTGGGCAGACAAACAGAAACGGGAGTTACTGAATTATTATGTAGGATGGCTATCATTTAGACTGTTATGTAAAAATAAAAATGAGATAATATACAAATATATAGCGAAAAGAAAGGGGAGTGTTTAAATTCAGACAAGATAGATATACACTTCCTCTATACAATAATTACAAATGGTAGACATGAGCAGAAATAGGAAGTCAAAAGATCCGAACTATATAAATTAAATAATAATAGGAAAGAGGCGTATCATTATCATCATCATCATCATCATCATCATCATCATCAACAACAACAACAACAACAGAGAGACTTATAACGACGTGGAAAATAATAATAAAGCCAGATAAATTAATGAGGAAAAGAATTAAATAAGACTATTGGAAGGAACAATGAAATACAGAATAAGAAATGGAAAAAGCAGAAAAAAAAATCACAACGGGATTATGGAAAAGAAAATTAAAATGATTAGGGAAAGGTAATGAAAGGGGAAAAGAGACAAGCAGAAGCGAAAACTACAAGACAAGGAAAATAATACGAAAAAGAAGGGAATGGAAGAGAAAGCAATACTGAAAATCTAAAACAGAATAGGCTATCATGCAATTAATCTATGCAAAAAATGGCAGGAAAAATGAAAACAAAATTCGAAAGGAAAAAGGTACAGTTCAAAGGGCACCAAACAGAATGGAAAAAAAAAAAAGACCTGTGATAACAAAGACTCAATGCCGGGAAATGAACACGAAGAAGGCCAGACGCAATAAACAACGAAAAACACAAAAAGAAAAATTATATAAAAGGATAACTTGAAAGTGAAAGGATCGAGAGAGAGAGAGAGAGAGAGAGAGAGAGAGAGAGAGAGAGAGAGAGAGAGAGAGAGAGAGAGAGAGAGCACATTTCTGGAACAAAATAAGTAATGAAACAGAATGGTACTGGGCTTGTAAAAAATGCCCTACATGAAAACTGAAAACTAAGAATAAACAGAGGAAAAAATTGCAACAAAAAAATGCATTAACTTACTCAGATAATGAGAAAGGGAAGGAAATGGAAAGGGAATATGCCAAAATATAAAAAAAAAACTCACCTGTAGAGAGTAATGAAAAGTGAATTAGAAAGTGTATGGAAAATGGAATTACAGGTGTAAGGAAAATGGAATTACAGGTGTAAAGAAACGGAAATTAAAGAAATCGGAATTATAAGCGTAAAGAAAAAGAATTTGAGAAAGAAGGTAAAGAAAAAGGAATCTGAGAATGAAAGTAAAGAAAGGGAATTAGAGAGAGTAAAGAAAAAGGAATTATAAGAGAGAAAGAAGGTGAGTGAGAGAGAGCAAGGGATTCAGGGAGAACGTAATGAAGGAAACAGGAGATTTATGGGAGGCGAGTCTTTGAGGGATGAAAGGCGTGGGATTAAGTGAGAGGAAGGAGGCAAAAATGGAGCCACGGGGAGAGAAAAGTATGGGTGGGAAGGAGGAAGGAGCGAACTTGGGAGAGACAGGAAAATGGATGAGAGAGGATCAGGGAGGAAAGAACACAGAAGAAAGAGGGTAAAGAGGAACAGAGAAAGGAAAGAGGAAAGTGGAATAGAAGGGAAAGAGAGGAAGAGAAATGGCAAAAAGATGGAAGAAGATGGGATAGAGACGAAGCTAAAGAATGGAAGAGGATGGAAAAGGTAAAGAAATTGGTAGGTATACAAAAGGAATAGAGAAATGAAAGAGAGGAACAGAGCAGTAAAAAGAAAAGACAGAGGAAGAAGTGACAAATTGGACATCATAGAAGGAGGAAGAAGGAAAAACTAGAGATGGGTATGTACGAAATCAGAGGTCCGTATTATCATTGGTATAGAAGGCTACGTTGCAACTCTTACTTAGCTACTTATTTTGCATATTAGAAGCCATCATCCTATTGCATGTTTCCATTAAAGTTTTAACAGCGACACAGTTTCCATTAATAACTGGCAAGACGATACTAAGGTTTAATGTGAAGAATGAATCACTAAGGAAGAAGTGTTAGGAAGACTTCAAAGGCAGCAAAAAATATGAATGCAAGAGGTCATATCTGCATGCTAGGGATCGAAAATTTGTAGAAATACTGGGGATAAAGTGCAGCCAGAGTGACAAAGTGAATTATGATATTATGTTTCGTTGCACATTTTAGTATGCGACTTATTTGCATATCACAATCTGACATTCTCTTATGTTATGTATTTAGTGTTTATATCGATAGAGTTTGCGTATCATACAAAAACATATTGAAGTGTAATGTGCAGAATTAAGTGCTAAGGAAAATGTCTTCTAAAGTCTTGAAAGCATCTAAGAATACTGAACTGAAAAAGAAACAGATGCGAGAGAAGACGACGTATGATAAGAGAGGGCAGAACAGGATGTACTAAAATTATTCTGCAACACGGAGAGACCGAGGAGTGAGATTTTGATCAGAAAGATGTATAGATCAGCAGCAACAGAAGGGAGAGACATGGAGAGGCCTCGATGTAAGAGATATTTTGGATCATAGAGGTCTGAGGAACCACGAAGGCGAGAGGCGGTTATAGGATAAAGCAAACTGGAATGAAGTCATTCATGGGGGAATGACTTTGTGTCAATGATCTATCACAGACAATGAAGTGAAGTGCCTGATTGTGCATGGTTAAAACTGCCTTCTCTCTCTCTCTCTCTCTCTCTCTCTCTCTCTCTCTCTCTCTCTCTCGCTCTGTTTATTCACGTATATTTAACATATACAGTATATTATATATATATATATATATATATATATATATATATATATATATATATATATATATATACAAGCTTGAGTAAACAGAGAAAGAGTCAGGAGGTCGCATGGATATCAGCGCTAAAACTGCGGCCTGGATGCGTCGCCAGGGCCAAAGGGGTCATGACAGCCCCGACGCAGGCAAATCTAAATAAAAATCGTACCCATGAAGAGGGACCGGGAGGACAGGGGTGAGAGGAGAGCAGAGTAAAAAAGAGGAGAGAAGAGAAAAGACGAAAAGAAACTATGCGACGAGAGACGAAATGAGACGAGAAGAAACAAAGAGACAAATAGAGACGAGACAAGGAGAAGAGAGAGAGAGAGAGAGAGAGAGAGAGACAGACAGAGAGAGAGAACGGAGGACTAAGCCACAGAATTAGGCATGGAGAATGCGAGTGCAAGCCCGGAGAGAAAAGTGAGATGGTAACAGATAAATAAAAGAGAAACGAGGGAGGAGATAATAACAGAAGGAAGAGACGAGAGAATGACACTGGGACGAAAATGGAGGAGGAAGATGGTATAGAACGAAGAAGGAGGGAAGAGATGGGGAGAGCAGTGAATTATGATGGGAAACGAGGAAGGAATTGAAATGAAAAGAGAGAGAGAGAGAGAGAGAGAGAGAGAGAGAGAGAGAGAGAGAGAGAGAGAGAGAGAGAGAGAGAGAGAGAGAGAGAGAGAGAGAGAGAGAGAGAGAGAGGGAAAATATGAAAATGGATGAGGATGAAGGAAAGAGGAACAAGGCACAGAATATGAGGCAGATACGAGGGAAATAAACTGAAGTGAAAATGAAAGAGAAAGACAGAAGGAAAAGGGAAGAGAAGCATCGGAGAAAGAAAGAAAAGGAATCCGACATGACAATAGACGAGAGAGACAGAAGGAGAGAGGAGAGGAAAAATGGGAGGAAGATAAGATAGAGGGAAATTGAGATGGAAATGGATGAGAGAAATGGAAGGAAGGGGGGGAGGGGAGGCAAGAGTAGTGAGAAGATAAGGAAGAACGAAGTGGAGATGGAAATGCAGGAGGAAGATGGTATGAAACGAGGAACGAGGGAGGAAGGAAGAATGGAGGAAAGATTGGACGAAACTGAGATGAAAATGCAAGAGGGAGCCAGGGAAGTAAAGGAGTGACGAGGGAGGAGGAGAATGGAAGATAGGAGAAAAGAGGTTGAGATGAAAACTGAGAGAGAGAGAGAGAGAGAGATAGCAGTAGACTTCAATAATTATTTCAAGTAACCTTTTGTCAGGTATATGAACATTTAAGAAGCAAATTTAGGATAATATGAAACGACCTTGCTCAGCCCAGAGGAATCCTAGCAGCAAGAGGGTCAAGAGCATTAATTAGAAGAAAAAAGATAAATGTCCCCTTATATATATGAAAAGTTCGGTACACCATCACAAAAGAGTATATGAAAAATCCAGTGTCAATAATACTAAAGCCCTACTACATTTTCTTATCAAAAGTATTTATATTAGGAAACAAGACGCATGTATATCGCCATGGAAGGGATAATCTTAGTATTCTATTCCAGTTGCCCATAGACGACTTTGTTCATCTGAGTGTGGCACAAAGACTAAAGGTGGTGAGAGCATTTGCATTAAAATGTATATGAAAAACTGTCCTCTAAAATTCATGAAAATTCGCTTGAGCATTGCCAAACAATTCTCGAAGAATCCACTGAAAATAATACAAATATTAAGATGACAGTATACGAGATAATACTGCGCACATAAATACTCAACGAAACACTGCAAGAGGATAACAGAATACCATTAGCAAAAATCCTATGAAAATTACTCACATGCATTAATGCCACTATTTTTGCTAATTAAGTTTTACTGATCAAGAATATATTAATCAGAAAAATGCAAAAAACACGCAAAAAAGTACCATTTCCTAATATACAGAAATAAAAAGCAACAAAAAGAGCATTAAAAAGGTGACAAAAGATAATAAAATTGTAAAAAAGAGTAATAAAGAGTAACAAAACGTAACAAAGTAATGGAAAAGCAACAAAACGAGTGGTTAAAAAAAAAAAAAAAAAAAGTAATAAAAATAACTATCAACATGTAACCAAAGCAGTAACAAAAAAGCAACAAAAACAGTAATAAAAATAAACAAAAACAGTAATAAAAAGTACCAAAAGGTGTAAAGAAGTAAGAAGATGAGTAATAAAAAGTAACAAAATGAGTAATAAAAAAGTAACACAAGTAACAAAAAGGAGTAAAGAAAGTAATAAAAGGAGAAATAAAAAAGTAACAACAACAGTAATAAAAAAGTAAGCAACAAAAAGTAATAAACAAGTAAGAGTAATTAAAGTTACAAAAAATGAAAATCCAAAGTACCAAAAAATTAATAAAAAAGAACAAATGGTAATAAAACAGTAAGAAAAGGAGTAACACCGAATACCATCAGGAAATATACATAAATCAAGAGCTGGTCACTCCTCCCTTCCTGTCCAAAATAATTTAGTGGTTTCAGGAAAACGAGAAATACGTAGTGAAGGTAATAAGAGTATGAAGATATATATTAAAAAACTCAAATACTAACCAATCAAAAGCGGGTCCCTTAATACACATACACACACAAACACACACACACACACACACACACACACACACACACACACACACACACACACACACACACACAACAAAACCACTGAATAAACAATGCACACACCACATTTTCTTAACTAAAAGTATATACAAAAAGGCGCAGAATTACTCAGGAGATGCGGAGGCTTCAGGACCCTCATATGGGGTTTCGCTAAAATGTACGGGAGCGCCGCACCTCGTTGCCAAAAATAAATAAAAGAACAAAAAGTTGGTAAGAGGCAAACGGAAAAGGCGGCTTCTAGTAATGTTTCCCCATCTAAATACACACTTGAGTATTCACCACGGGGCAGCAAATGGGCACAATAAATAAAATAAATAAATATATACACAAATAAATACATAAAACATAAAACAAAAAGTACTATAAATCCTTATTTCATAATTCTGATTAAAAGCGAAGATATATTTACCTTTACCATATCAATTTAATTTTATTCTTGCCATCCCCAGACGATCATAGTCCGCTTGTCATTTTTCTCGAACTGAATAGGTTTTTTACAGTCTCCGTTAAATGCGTTATGTAGCTTTATATAGTTCTTTAGTTTGGCAAAGGAGAATGGCAATGTATTTTTTCACTCGATATTTTTGCGTATACCTTTTGGTCCCGTGGTGACTGTGTGTGTGTGTGTGTGTGTGTGTGTGTGTGTGTGTGTGTGTGTGTGTGTGTGTGTGTGTGTGTGTGTGTGTGTGTGTGTGTGTGTGTGTATAGCACGTTTACATGGGAAAAGCATTTTTTTTTTACTCTGCTTCCGCATGAATGCTCACATGCGATGCTGTCGAGTGGATTTTGGAGTGCGTTACGCCGGCACTACGATGACAATTTTTTTTATTTTTTATTTTTTTAGTTATATTCAGGATTTCAGTTACACAGATAATATTTCTGGGGTGCTAAAGTCACATGAATTTCCGCTTCTGAACAAAACAAAAATTTCTCTCTCTCACTCCCCACAGCCAGACCATCGCCTGATATGAACAGAGAGGGACACTAGTATCTTCCCAGAGTTTGACGAATACATTGCGGAAAAATCGAACCAACTGAAGCACGCACTGGCAGAGATGGGGGTTTCACTGTATTTCGCCAGTTGTAAATTTTCTTCTGAAGGAACTGGGATGATAAGTTATTTCTCTGACTATACCCTTGATCCTAATATTATAACCTTCTGCATTTCCGTCGCAAAAATAACAAGACAATTTTTAATCTTTCCAGCGGTGATTGTTTTTTAAATATATTTCTTCGCCATCTAATCTTTCCTCCGTCCCCCTCCTTCCTTCCGACTTCGTGGCAAGCCTTCCAACAATTAAAGTGCTTCCTTGTCATTTACTCAGCGCTAGGATTCCTGTTCCTGGACTTAATAAAAATGTCTTGTCTCTCACTCCCCACATCCAAACCACCGCCACCATCAAAGGATCATTCTTCATCGATAATATTTTCTGGAGCTGAACGCTGGGATTGCTGTTTCTATAAATGAAAAAAAAAAAAGTGTCCATCTCTCACTGCACATAGCCAGTCCCCCACCACTATCACCGCCAGAAACGTATCCGTGACTTTTATAGAAGGCCGGTTTCAGGAGCAAGGACAGCATTTGGTGGTTAACAGCGCTTGGAATAATGTTTTTGCTGAGAAGAAAAATCCATCTCTTACTCCACATACCCAGATCATCACCTAAAAAAAGAAAAAAAAAATCATGCCTAAAGCCTAACCCTAGCAGTTCGGTGGCAAAGACGGTTTTGAAAGGTTCCGACCGCCTGGATTCCCGCGTCTACACTAAAATCTCTCTCTCTCTCTCTCTCTCTCTCTCTCTCTCTCTCTCTTGCAGCATCCAAAATGTATCCTTGATCGTTATAAAGGGTCGGGGATCTCTTCAGTCGCAAAGATTTATGGTGTCGGATTCAGCATGACACGATCTCGCTTTTTCTCACCCCGGCTCAAAGCGAAATATTTTATAAACGTGGAGGTTTCATGTTTATTTTTTTCTATTTTAGTTTCTGTCGCTTTTCCAGGTGTCATTCTGTGGTGATGTGGACGAGAGAGAGAGAGAGAGAGAGACAGAGAGAGAGAGAGAGAGAGAGAGTTATATTTCAGGCACATTCGTTCGTATATTCTGCAATGTGTGGTCTAGTGATACGAATATTTGGGGTAATTTTCACGGTACAGTTAAGCTATGTGTATGAAATAGTATGTTTCTGGTGTATCTTTATGTATTGTTCAGGGTACGTGCTTCCTCTTCCCTGTTTCTGAATATTTTGATGTCCTGGGGATTTTGGTGGTCCTGAGTTGACTGTGTGTGTGTGTGTGTGTGTGTGTGTGTGTGTGTGTGTGTGTGTGTGTGTGTGTGTGTGTGTGTGTGTGTGTGTGTGTGTGTGTGTGTGTTTTATATACGAATATTCTTAGGTAATCGGTAAGAGGAAAAACATATATTCTTACGCAATTTACTCGCTTAATTTTATTGTTTTATACGATGCTCAAGGGAAGCCATTGTAAAAAAAAAAAATATACGGGATTTTTATATATCTATTTTGAGGGAAAGTAAATAGGTGTACTGCATGCTTTAACCTTGTATTTTAACTCTGTGGCGAAAAATGCGGCTTCCAATAGATTTTTTAAATTTATTTTTTAACGGGTTACTATGCGATGCTCTTGCGATTTTGTGATGAAAAAAAATCATGCCAAAACCAAATATTATATGTTAAATTCCATAAGGTTGAATACGGTATGTTCCACAGACTTTTTAATTAACCCTTTTACGGTTGGGATAACTAAGATAACTTTCTTTGGCTGGGAATGAGTTACAGGAGACCAAGGTTCGTGTCCTCGTCGCTCAAGGAGACTCCTAGCATCTTTTCCTTAGCGATTTAGTTTTGGATACGTCAGGTTAATATGCTTTTGCACGTCATCACTGAAGTGTATGGTGATATTAGAATGATTTAAATAACACAAAGAGAATAACACGGTAAGCAAAATAAATCGCCTAGAAAGAGGTGTTAAGCGCTTTCATAAATGACGAGAATATGGGTCTGTTTTAATACCGTCATCATAAACCCTCTCATGCTCAGGACAGCTCTAGTAATAAATTCCAGATGAGGCCAGGCGATTATCCTCAGTGTTAACGCTAAAGGGGAACACTGAACTCTGAGGTCCTTGGAATACACTACCCTTAGATAAATAAATAAATAAATAAATAAATAATACCTAAATTAAATGAAAACCTCAATTAAGATTTATATATAATGTAAAAATTTCGGGATTCGTTGCATCTGAAAAAATTATCTAAACTAAAGACAGGAAAGAGAACCATAAAAACCACTCCAATTTCTTCCCACTCAAACAAAACGTACACAGCGGGAAAATGAGATTCATATGCGTTATCTCGAAGTACACACACACACACACACACACACACACACACACACACACACACACACACACACACACACACACACACACACACAAACTCTTTCATTCTATACAAATTAAGAATTCATTCATTCATTCATTCATTCATCCAATCCAACATTGCCCCATGAGGAGCGTAGGCGCCCGGGGCTAGGCAAGTTGGTCCTGACATTTAAGATGAGAGTGACCAGCCTCACTCATCCCTGAGTGGCATTACGTGACCAATAAACCCCAACCACCCCTTGGATATAAACCTTCACCGGCTCAATCCGACTGGAACGCCAGAATTACCCACTAAACCACCAGGCGCCAAAATTTGGTTATATGGTTACCACCCAGCGTAGTAAATGGTTTCCTGGTGTTTAGGAAACCATTTGGCTTGTCACTCAGTGTAGAGTCACCCACAGGCAGAAGGACGAGGAAAGAATGATGGAAAAAAAGACGGAAGAAGGAGTGTAAAGTCACCCGTAGGCAGATGGACGAGGAAAGAATGAAGGAAAGACAGAAGAGGATGGAAGGAAAGGGGGATAGAGGAAAGGAAAGGGTAGACACCCGAGAGCAACACTACATCGAGTGAGTGGATGGTAAGCGCCCCACATACCACATACAAATTAAGAAAATAAAATTCGAGACTTGTTTAATCTCATATCTGGACATACGGAGTTTTATCACTTCCTTTCCATAACGTATTAGAGAGAGAGAGAGAGAGAGAGAGAGAGAGAGAGAGAGAGAGAGAGAGAGAGAGAGAGAGAGAATTTCATACTGACTGTACACACCCTCAAAAGCGCCCCCCCTCTTTCTCAATTTCTCTCTCTCTCTCTCTCTCTCTCTCTCTCTCACACACACACACACACACACACACACACACTTCTTTTCTCCCCCCAAAACCACCACCACCCGTGTTGACCGGATAATTCTGAAAAATGTGCACAGCTTACACAGATCCCTGGGAGTTCGCTGTGAATCTCTCTCTCTCTCTCTCTCTCTCTCTCTCTCTCCTTACCCCTTTCACCTTTTTCTCCCTTCCTCCTCTCCCTTCTTCCCACTCCCTTTCTCTTCTTATTCTTCTTCTTTTCTCTCTTCTTCTTCCCCTGCTTTTCCCTCCTCTTGCCTATTCCTCTCCATTTATTTTTCTCTTTCTCCTTTTATTTCCCTACCTCTTTCACCTTTTCTCCATTGCCCCTCTTCCTTCTTTCTACTTTTTTCCTTCTTATTCTCCTTCTCTCTCTTCTTCCTTTCCTTTTTCTCCCTCTTTCCACTCCTATCCTCTTTTCTTTTCCTTCTCCTCTCTCCTTCCTCTTCCCTTTTCCTCCTTAACACTGCACTTTTCTTCCTTGTATCGCTCTCGTTTCATATTCTATTTAATCTTTTCTTCTTTTCTCCTCTCCTCTCCTCTTCCTTTCTTTTCCCCCTCCGTACTTCTCATCCTCTCCTTTTCTCACCCTCGTTTCACCAATCCTTGCCGTCATGTCTTTCCTCTCTTCCCCGCTGTTTCTCTCCCCCCTCTCCTCTTCCCCCTGTAACACACACACACACACACACACACACACACACACACACACACACACACACACACACACACACACACACACACACACACACTGATATAGCTTTCTCGTGTCACCTGTCATACCGGACTCATCTTTTTCTCCTCTTTTCCCTTCTGTTCTTACCTTTGTTCCTCTTTTTCTCCCTTCCGCTCTTCTTCCCCTCTCCTCTCCCCTCTTCCATCTCCTCTCCTCCTACCTCTGTCTTCTCTTCTCTCCCCTTCTTCTCTCTCTCTCTCTCTCTCTCTCTCTCTCTCTCTCTCTCTCTCTCCACTCTGTTTTCATATTTTTTAATTCGACTGCATTGTCTATAGTACTTTCATATTTGCCGTTCTGATAAAGACTTAAATATTTCTTCTTTTTTACAATGAGTTTTCCTATCCCTTTTCCTGCCAACTACTTTCCTGGAGGAAGTGGTGGGTGGGGGACAGCCTTCCTCTTTCCATCCTTTTCTGACCCAAGTTTGTTTGATCTTTACTGTAATTAGCTACTATCAGCAAAAAGAAAATAAATAAATAAATAAAATAATTCCCACACCGCCCAACAAACTTCTTCCTGTTTTTATTTCCTGTATAATGAGCTATGTACTTCCTCCTTCCATCCTCCTCACTTTCTCTAACTTCCTTCCTTCCTTCCTTCCTTCCTTTCTTCCTTCCATTCTTCCTTCCTTCCTTCTATCCTTCTTTCCTTCTTTCTTATCCTATCTTTCTTTTCCTTTCCTCCCTCTCCGCCTCGTCTGTTTTTTTTTTCTCCTCCCTAGTTTCTTCCTATCCCTTTCCCTCTCCCTCACTCTCTCCCACCCTACCCCCACCACACACACACACACACACACACACACACACACACACACACACACACACACACGTTTTCATGCGTTCTTTGTCACTTACACATCTACCACGTTCTCCATCTCACAGTTTTCACCACCAAAGTGATGATTTTTAATAATTAGTGGGAAAAGGATATTGTGACAATTAAGGTTAGAAAGTGGCGACAATTGCGGGACAATGCTGATGTAAGTGCAGCAATAATAATAATAATAATAATAAAAATAATAACAACAACAACATTTAATAATAATAATAATAATAATAATAATAATGATAATATTAATAATAATGATAATAATGATAATAATAATAATAATAATAAAGTAACAAGAACAAGAGGAAACAATACTACTACTACTAGTACTACTACTTATAATAATAATAATCATCATCACCAACACCCGGACCTCCATTCCCACCCAAGGGCAGGGTGAGGAGTAACAATGTTCAAACAGTCAAATCTGTCCAATCCAATGGGCCACTCTTCCATTCACTCATCATTCAAGCCCCCCGGAATCCTGGCTCTAACGGATACGCCAAAAACATTCACCAAGTTTTGTAGCTTCCCAAAAACGAATCCAATTGAGTTAATCCGGACGCTGCCATGTTAAAAAGGGGTGCCAAAATCCCTGATCATGCACTTCTCCTCACAACATTCATCCAGCCAGCTCGATCTCTTGTCAGTTTCCTAGCCTGACCGACTTCCAGACCTCTCTTCCTCACACACTCATCCACCATATCTCTCCACCTTTTCCTTGGCCTACTTCGCCTCCTCCCTCGTTCAAATTCGCTCAGATATACCGTTTTCACCACTCTATTGTTATCCATTCTCTCCACATGACCATACCACCTCAGTACACTCTCTTTGATTCTAGTGTCCACCGACTTCCTCACTCCACATCTTTCACGAATCACATTATTTCGTATCCTATCCACCCTCTGTACTCCACATACATTCCTCGGCAGTCCCATCTCCACTGCTCTTACTCTTGACTTTTCATTTTCATGCCACACCATAGTCTTACATCCATATGTTAAAGTTGGCAATAACACTCCCTCATATAAGCCTCGTGCAGCTGCAACACTCAAGCCTCTGTTTCTTATCAAGGCCTTCATTGCACCAGTTACTTTTCTTCCTTGTGTCACTACTTTCAATTTCTTTTGCACATTTTCCTCTCTTTTCTATCACTGTATCCAGGTATTTGAACTCTCTCACCAATTCCAGTCTCACTCCATTCACTGTAACATCATACTGGGAGTCGTCATCTCTCTCAATAACCATCACTTTACTCTTTTCTACATTTACTCTCAAGGCACTACATTTACAGACATCAGCAAAACTCTGCACTAGCCTACCAAGTTCTTGTCCGGTACTTGCAAGCAGTACTGCATCATCAGCATACAACAAATTTTAGATATTCCATTCATCACCATTCATTACCAACGCCATCCCCCTCTCCATTACTCGCGTTTTTACTGCTCTCATCACCCCATCCATATATACAGTATATTGAACAACCATGGGGACATCACACAACCTTGTCACACGCCCTCACTTAGATCAGGGGTCGGCAACCTCCGGCCCGCGGCCCGGAGAGTCCGAACTCATGGCCCGTCACCCTGCTTGATATTTATATAACAATACGGCCCGCAACAGCCTAGCCAACTAAATGAGTAAGTCGGCATCTCGCGACGTGTCAGGCCACTGGCTCTGGGCTTCAAGCTGTTCACCTCCCCCTTTGACTTCCCTGTGGACGAAGCCCCTGCCCCCCTGCAGATGGTGTTGGTGGAGCTTCAGTGTAATGACGAACTGAAGGCAAAGTACCGTACCACTTCTCCAATGTCCTTCTTCCGTGAACTCGTCCTCCCTTCTGACAAATTTCCAAATTACAGTGAGCATGTAAAACGCATCGTTGCTATGTTTGGCAGCACTTACTGTTGTGAGCAACTCTTTTCAAAAATGAAATATACAAAGTCTCGCATTCGCTCCCAGCTACGTGACCGCCACCTCAATGACATTCTGCTCTTGTCTACCTCATCAATCGATCCAGACATTGAAACACTTCTCCATGGCAAACAGCACCAACCATCCCACTAATCTGCATGTCTCTTGATAAAACTGTTTTCTGCAATCACTGATTTGCATGTTTTTCAATAAATTTCTAGTCATCTAGTCACCGGTTTGCTTGCTTTTCTACAAAATTTTTGTATATTGTCACAACATGTTTTCTGCAGTCAATGATTTGCATGTATTTCAATAAATTTCTTGTAATCTAGTCACTGGTTTGCCTGCTTTTCTATATATATATATATATAAATATATATATATACATATATATATATATATATATATATATATATATATTGTCACAAACTGTTTTCGGCAGTCAATGATTTGCATGTTTTTCAATAAATTTCTTGTAATCTAGTCACTGGTTTGCCTGCTTTTCTATAAAATTTTTGTACACTGTCACTTTTGGGTTCTCTTTGGCACTCCGGCCCGCAGGCTACTCCTAGAAGCTTTCTCTGGCCCTCGCACTGAAAAGCTTGCCGACCCCTGACTTAGATGCTCATTATCCCTCAAACATGCTTCCCTACCATCATAAAAACTCTTGACAGCACCTAGCAGCTTACCATCTACACCGTACATACGCAAAACTTTCCACAATCCCTCTCTGTCTATTTTGTCGTATGCTTTTTCCAGATCCATGAATGCCATAAACACCTTATGGTCCTTCTCACAAGCCTTCTCTGCTATCTGTCTCACCGCAAATATTTGATCCACACATCTTCTGCCACTCCTAAAGCCACCCTGTTCATCACTCACTAGGACTTCTGATATCTCTCTTACTTTCTCTATAATAATTCTTTCACATACCTTCCCTACCGCACTGAATAAACTTATGCCACGATAATTCTTGCATTCACTTCGCTCACCTTTATTTTTGTACAGGGGTACAATCACAGCCTTTTTCCACTCTGCAGGCACAGTTTCACTCATCCATGCCTCCTTACGTATCTCCAACAAGCACTTCATTCCACTCTTTCCACTACATTTTAGCATCTCCGCATACACCTCATCAACCCCAGCTGCTTTCCCATTTTTCAGCCGCTTCACAGCACTCTTCACCTGCGCGAGTGTCACATCTCCTGCCACTGCATTCCTTCTCTGCACACCCCCAAAACCAACCATGTTTACAGCCGCTCTGCTCTCTCTAT
This sequence comes from Coenobita brevimanus, assembly GCF_032717465.1. Lineage (NCBI taxonomy): Eukaryota > Metazoa > Arthropoda > Malacostraca > Decapoda > Coenobitidae > Coenobita > Coenobita brevimanus. The sequence goes on from NC_137041.1 coordinate 9,339,150, forward strand.
TCCCATTCATCAGGCTTTCAAAATACTTTCCATCTGGTCCTTACTTCATCTCCATGGGTTAATAATCTACCTCCTACATCCCTCACACCATCACATTTCTTTTCGCTTTCACTTCTACATTTCCGCACCTCTTTCCAGAATAACTTCCTTTTTTCAGAGTAGTTTGCATTCATTTTTCTTCCTAGATCATCATTTATCTTCTCCTTTTTCCTTTTCACTAGTCTCTTTAGGTGCTTCTTGCTATTTCAGCTGAACCCCTATCCTGTAACCACTTTAGCCATAATAATAATAATAATAATAATAATAATAATAATAATAATATTAATAATGAAAACAACCATAACATTACTAATAATCACAATATCAGCAATACTTAACACCCTGCCAATCTGCAATTCACTTCTTTAATCAAATCCCCCATCTGATCCAGCACCCATCCAGTGCTCTAAACCTGCCACCTATGCTGTTAATTACTTACATATTCATTGAAAGGACGTATTTTATTCCTCTCTATTTCTGATGGCATAATTATCAGAACGTATAATTTTTTGGCTATATATTTTTTTTTTTCAATACTTATTTTGCGATAATTTTTCAGTTTTTTTGATGGCATAATTTTCAAAACGTATCATTTGGGGGAGGCTGTGGCTGAATCGGTAGACAGGCGGCTTGCAGTCCTAATGGACCCAGGATCGAATCCCGGCTGGGGCAGGGAACAGTTTAAGGATTTGAATTTCCTAAAAAGCAGACTTTCCTGATCTACCAGATGACCCGCCGACATGTAAAAGTACCCCCGCTAATACCAGTACACCAGTCCTGTATGAGAGAGCCCTAGCATGTATTCATCATGGACGGTGGGTGTTAGCGCCGAAGTGGTGACATGTGGAGGTGTAGGAAGACTACTGGGCCTTGGGATAGGCCACTGCCCCCAAGAAATAGACCCTGAGCCTTTGCCCAGAGTCGGACACGTAAAAAAAAAAAAAAAAACGTATTTTTCGATAATCGTCTATGTTTTGACGGCATAATTTTCAAATCGCATCATGGAGATAATTTTTCAATACATATTTTTCGATAATTGTCCATTTTTTAATGACAAATTTGAAAGAATATCAATTTTTTGGTGATATTTTTTCAATACATGTTTTTCCATAGTTATCCACCTTTTTGACGGAATAATTTTCAAAACGAACCATATCATCGGTGGCATTATAGATTTTTCTATAATCGTTCTTCATTCCACCAGCAACAGGAGTGCATATAAATTTTTCCTGATGCAAAACGATGATTTTATTCAGTTTTTTACTTTTTCATTATTGCTTTTCATTGCGAGGAGACTGACACAGCGTTAATAATAAAAAGGTTCAATGCTATGGATCCCACACCAAGCTGAATAAAATCGTCTGAGGTGGGAATTAAGAATGAAAGGGTTAATGGTGACTGCCTGTAATGTCTTCACTACAGGTGTAATAAAATCGTCTGGTAGTAGCAAAAAAAATTAAGTCATGGTATCGAAGGAGTTAAGATTAAGAGTATTTTCGAAGTGGTTCTATATTTTGCAGCATCAAAGTAAATTTTTATAACATCAATTAAATATATACAGT
>NC_137041.1:9343250-9430750 GCF_032717465.1 Coenobita brevimanus
TTGAATATAACAACGCCACTGCTCTACATCCTTCCTATAGCACTTCTTCGTGATTAGCATCATATTTTAGCGTTAATCTATTGTCACAACTCTGCATTCATGGAGAGATGACAATTTTAGGCCCAGATGGAGTAAAAAGGTATAGTCACAAGGATGTCTCCTGGAATGGATGTTGAACCGTACTGTCGTCTTATTCTGGCATGAGGCGCTTATTCTTGCCGGCTACGGAAGCTCCCTAACACCTCTTTCTTGGCGATTCATTTTTGGATATGGCTAGTTAACATCCATTTGTACGCTATCATGAAGAGTACGGCAATATTGGAAGGATTTATGTTACACAGAAGAGGACAGTACGGTGAAACAAACAAAATAAATCACTTGGGAAAAGGTGTTAGGGAGCTTTCTTAACCGACGAGATTACTAGCCTGAGTCTCTCTCTCTCTCTCTCTCTCTCTCTCTCTCACACACACACACACACACACACACACACACACACACACACACACACACACACACACACACACACAAAGGGCTACAAAAGAACGAAAATCTGCCCCTAGATAAAATTAACGATCTATGAGTGGGAAAGGTTGTCATTATTTCCAGGACATCAAGAAATAACGAGAACTATCAATACTCAATTTTACCCTCAGTAAAGGAAAATACAAACGATAAGGAGAATATACGAGGCATTAAAAAGGATACATTAAAAAATATTGGTATAATCACAGAGGTAAGGTCTTATTATCTATTTCACATAAGATGCTTAGTGATTCCTCTGGGCTAGGAGATTACTCACTTGAAATGCCTATAACAAGTGCAGTTTCTCTAGGAATTGGAAAACACTAACCTGAAACTCGTATAACAAGTGTAGTTTTTCCATTACTCTGAAATTACTCACTTGAAATGTCTATAACAAGTGTAGTTTTTCTAGGACGTGCAAAACACCCCCTTGAAACTGCTGTACCTGGTGTAGTTTTCTGGTCACTGGAAAGCACTCACTTGAAATTCCTATAACAAATTAGTTCTTCTAAGACTTGGAAATCACTCCCAAAAATTCCTGTACCAAATGTAGTTTTTCTAAGACTTGGAAATCTCACCTTAAAAATTCTGTAATAAGTGTAGTTTTTCTAGTAACTGGAAAGCACTAAGTTGAAATTCCTCTAAAAAGTGCAGTTTTTCTATGACCTGGAAATCACTTACTTGAAATTTCTGTAACAAGTGTAGTTTTTCTGAGACTCTGAAATTACTCACTTTAATTGCTGTAATAAGTACGTTTTCTAGGACTTCGAAAACACTCACTTAAAATTCGTCTAACAAGTGTAGTTTTTTAGTGACTCTGAAATTCCTGAAACAAAAGCAGTTTTTCTAAGACTTGGAAAGCATTCACTTGAAATTCCTGGTACAGAATTCTTAAAACAATATTAGTTACTCTGATATTAATACAGATTAATACTGTAATTTCTTTTAAAAAGCCTCTTCGTCAATGATATTAGGCATGGTTATGTTCTTATCCTTTCAATGAGCTTGGATGTGAAACAGTTCGTTTTTTTTTTGGAGGTGAAACAGTTCTCTTTTTTGGATGTGATACAGTTCTCTTTTTTTTTTGGAGTGAAACAGTTCTCTTTTTTGGATGTAAAACAGTTCTCTTTTTTGGATGTAAAACAGTTCTCTTTCTTGGATGTGATACAGTTCTCTTTTTTGGATGTGATACAGTTCTCTTTTTCGGATGTGAAACAGTTCTCTTTTTCGGATGTGAAACAGTTCTCTTTTTCGGATGTGAAACAGTTCTCTTTTTCGGATGTGAAACAGTTCTCTTTTTCGGATGTGATACAGTTCTCTTTCATGAAAAAGTTTAAAGTAAAAGGCAATTCTCCGATTTTTATAAGCACTGATCAGAAAAGATGATGTTATGACTCCTTTAAAAAAAGACGATGTTATGATTCCTTTAACTGATGATGTTTTGATTCCTTTAACAGATGATGTTATGGATCCTTTAAAGGATGATGTTATGATTCCTTTAACAAATGATGACATGATTCCTTTAAAAGATGATGTTAGGATTCCCTTAAAAGGTGATGTTAGGATTCCTTTAAAAGATGATGTTAGGATTCCTTTAAAAGATGATGTTAGGATTCCTTTAAAAGATGATGTTAGGATTCCTTTTAAAAAACTTATATCTGGTAAACTATGAATTCCTTTAAAAGAGGGAGATTCCAATTCCTGCGAGAATCTTTGAAAACATGACAAAATTGTAAAAATCAGAAGATATGATGAGGTTCTAATTCCTTTTAAAAGCATAGAAAATTATAATTCCTTAAAAGACAAGTTAATTCACAAGGACATGGCAAGGTTGTCACTAATTTAAGTACACTCTAAAACAAGGTAACGTTCTAATGTCTAAAAAGCTTTAAAAACACGTGGTATTATTTCATTTAAAGCTTAGAAACACTGAAGCTTAAATTCGTACATAAAATTAAGAAGACAATGGTAAATTCACTTAAACAGCTTACAAGGCACGTAATGTTCTAAACCTTTAACAATCCTAATATTTCCCCGGAGCTAAAGTATACGAAAGTATTAATTCCTTTGCTAGAAATTTTAATCTCCCCAAAACTATAACGTAAGTATTAAAAAAAAAATCCGTCTAATAATAACACAACATTCAAAACTTAATTTCTTATTATCATTTCCTCCGTAATAATTTCTGTCCTACCTGTTCTCTCAAATATCCCTAAATAAGCAAACAAATGAATAAATAAAGATCCTCATCGATCATAAACTGTTGTTTTGTTTATATAGTTTGTTAGAGGGAACAATTTTGCGGGCACCTGGCCTTAGGTTCTCTCTTCTTGCATTAAAAAAAACAGGATTATAACTTCATTTCCTACGGTATTTTCAACCTTTCTCTGTTCTTGTTTCATCGAAAGACAAAATGGAAAAAATGCCAATGAAACCGATTTTGATGCTATATTTTCAACATCTTCCCCTTGTTCAATCAAATACACACACACACACACACACACACACACACACACACACACACACACACACACACACACACACACACACACACACACACAAAATGAGTTCCGTTCATATTTTCATCCTTCTAATTCCTCTGTTCTATTAAAACACAAAAATAGCACAACACGAGAGACCGATTTCCTTTCTTTATTTTGCCTTGATCCGAAAAACAAAGAAAAAGATGAGAGAGAGAGAGAGAGAGAGAGAGAGAGAGAGAGAGAGAGAGAGAGAGAGAGAGAGAGAGAGAGAGAGAGAGAGAGAGAGAGAGAGAGAGCACCTTACCTTAAAGAAGTGTACGATGAGAGTGTGAGGGACGAAGACAAGCAGTATTTTTAGCTGACAGTAATGAAAATATCCATCTTTTCACACACCGAAGTACTGGGTTTAGCAGATACCGGTAGCCCAGTACACACCAGTAGCACAGGCCACAGAGGACAATGGTACGCCACAGACCGGTACTTCAATCACACCAGTAGGCCAAGAATACCGGTACACCAGAGCACAAGTGTTTTCCCGGTATGATCACTAGTAATTTACCGGTATGCGCGGAACACCGGTACTCATTAACACAGAGGAAGGTACTTTAGTTCTCACCAGTACGATTAATACACCGGTTGGACGTAATATGAACCGATATATGTCATTTAGAAACACTGGTACGCCTAAAATACCGGTACTTAAAACACACTGGTATGATGCAACACTCAGTTCCTTCAGAAATACCAGTTCGTATATTCTGGCAAATTGGTATAAGCTAAAACTGGGGTACTTTGGATATTACCGGTACGCCTAAAACATCGGTACTTTAAACACACCGGTACAGTAGGCCCACACAAAAGTACTCAAAATCAAAACAGCAGATTACAATTAAAATAAAATACTGTACTTCTTACACTTGAGATTAAACCGGTACAATTAAATATCCGGTACTTTTCACACACAAGAGTACTTTTCACACATACCGGTAACCCAGACCCACACAAAAGTACTTCATATTAAACCGGCAACCTTTAATTACCGGTACTTAAAATTCACAGGTGCTTCAGACCGGTAAGCCAAAGACACACCGGTATTCCCAGCACCAATCAAACACACACGCACACACCCTCACTCCCTCGACTACCGGTATGAATAAGAGGTGCCACATCAGAACTGAGTGGCACCAACTTGGCACCAGTCAGTGACACCGTGGCAGAGCTATAGGACAGGGGAACCTAAAGGAAAAATAAAAGGAAGTTACTCTGCTCAAGTATACATTTTTCACCATGTACGTGCCCAGTTTATCTCACTTCATAATATTCATTCCTATTTGGCCTTTATCGAAAACGTTCCCCCCCAAAGGAGCTGTGGTTTATACTGAATGATAAGGAAAAGATAAAAAATAATGGAAGTGAGGTGACAGTCGATAGTGTGAGTCTTTCAGCACCTCACACTGTTAAAACAAAAGTCACTCAGTAAATGACAAAGAGATTTACTGATGACTGAGAAATTACTATTATTACATATATTTTTCCAACCAAACCTCACCCTAAATCATTTATTAAGGAACTAACACATCCACTTTCAAAATCAGCGATGGTCTTTTTACATTCCACTCTTATTATTTTTCGCCCGGAATGACCCGAAAGCATCCATGAACCAACGCAAAATTTTTCCCGACAAAGGTTATCCGCACGAGAGAGAAATGCCAGGGAGAGAGAGACAGAGAGGGAGAGAGAGAGCGCCCTGTGCCTCTCCTTCCCACGGCCCAACTCACAATGAACACTGTTGATACTGCCCACCTTCCCTCCAGTCCTCGTTGCCGCACGTTGCAAGCAAGCCTGAGCAACAACACTGCAACACCACCACTACTTCTACGATCCCTCAGATACTGTAGACAGATGCTTGTATGGTAGCGATGTTTATATGGGAGTGTGTATACAGTATGTGTGGTGTGTGGTGTAGGTGTGGACACATGTTGCAAGCAGCCTGTCAACAGCTCTGCAACACCACCACCATCACCACCACTGACAGATAGATATATGTTTATGTGGTGGTCTATGGGATGAGGGAGGATTTGTAGTACGGGAAGGGGAAAGGAAGGGTGGAGTGCAAGTCTTAGTACTACCTACAGACACTCACCAATCCAAACTCACTCACTCACTCCCCTCCCTTTCCCATGAATTCTCCTACCATCCCATCCCACCCATGCACTCTCCATTTCTTTATCTCTACCGACTATCCCTTCCATCCCAACTCATCTGTTCACTCTCCTTTTCTTTACCTTTACCTACTTCTCCAACTCTGCCCCATTCACTCTGTCTTTCCTTACAAATTATCCCTTCCTTCCTTTACATCCTATCTCTGTTCATCTTTACTACAGTTCCTTTAATCATTCTTCCCTCACCCATCCCCATCCCTTCCCTCTTCCCTTTCATTCCCATTATTGTCCCATTCATTCTCCCTTTCCATACCTACTTACCCATCCCTTACCCATTCATTCTTCCTTAACTCTAGTCACTTTCCCTCCAATCCCATCCCGTCTCTGCTCTCCGTTCCTTCATCCCCTTTACCCATCCAATTATTCCTCTTTCTAATATCTGGTCTTCTACCTTTTCTCCCATTCCGTCCCATCTCCATTCATCTTTCATCCTATCCTTTCCACCTCCTCCCTTCAATTTCTTCCCTTTTCCTACTACTGTTGTCTTCTGTCCCTCCCAGCCCATCCCCTTTCCACTGTCGACTTTCTATCCTATTTCTTGTCTCTGTTCAGTCCTTTCCTCTGTATGTACTGTCTCCGACTCCTATTAGCACCTTCATTCTACTTACACTCCTCCTATTCCTTCCCCCTCCCAACCCTCTTTCTCTAACCTCATTCCTTCTATGCCTCTGCTAATCTATCCTATCGCTTTTGCTCATGTTCGTCGCTTCTGTACTCCTATTTCTATTCACTTTTCTTCCTTCTAATCCCATTTACACTTTTCTAGGACTTCTTTCCTTCCTTAACATTTCTTTTCGGTCTGGTTTAGTTGTCAAGTTAGGTTCGGATCACTTATTTCTTTCATCCACTTTTGTTTACTTTTCTTCTCTCGTCCGTCCCTATCCTCTTCCCTTCCTCATCATTCCAATATCTTTCCCATTCCTTCTCTAACTCTTATCATCCTCCCTGTCTTCCCTTTTCTCCCTCCCGTCCTTCCTTCGTTCCATCCTTCCTTCCTCCATCCCTCCCGTCCTTCCTTCCTTCCTCCCTCCCTCCTTCATTCTTTCCTTTATTCTCCCTCTCTACATTTGTTCGTCCCCTTTCCTGTTATTTCTACCATTTATCCTCTATTTCTTCTCTCCTTCCGGCCACCTTCTGTCCCACCACTACCCCTCATCATCCTCACCTTTCTTCCCCCCATCCACCCCTGCTCCTTTCCCCTCGTAGAAGCGTAGCCAGGAGCCTCAGAGGTGTCAGGTGACCTCCCCTTAGCAAGACCAATGTACTTTCCACAACTTGTTTTTTGCTGACAAGTTCTCAGCATATTATCTACCTGTTCAAAGTGCTTTAACTCTTACATTACAGCGATGGGCTTACAATTTTATTTTAGTTACAACCAGAAGACTCTCTCTCTCTCTCTCTCTCTCTCGTTTCTGAAGATTCCTAATTCTCTGGATGAGTGCAAGAAGGGCCAGTATCCAAATATGCCAGTTTTGTGTTCGACCCACCAAGCACCGTGTAAAGTGACGTATTGTACCTTTCAGCAGTAAAAGCGACAATTTCAGTATACATAGGGGAGGGTTTCCGCTTCATTCCTATTATAAACATACACTCAAGACCTAAATTTGTGAGGGGGTTTACTATCTTCCTTCGTCACACATGAAAAATTTGTCTTTTGGACACTGGCCCTCTTTGAATTCAGCCGAAGAATTGTGAAAAGAAGTTAACTCTCTATATTATTCACACTATACATTCTTCTCATTAACTCCTGACGATATTCCTCACTATAACGTAAGCAATTCGACAGAGTTAGAAGGCTGGACACTACTTCTATTCTTTCTAATTCCTGACAACTTTCTCCTGAAGAAACCCGACGGAGATATAAGATTACAAGGAATCTTCAAAATATTTCTGCTGACGAGATCTCCCTACCTACCTACTCAAAATGCGTTAGTTCTCCCTACCTACCTACTCAAAATGCGTTAGTTCTCCCTACCTACCTACTCAAAATGCGTTAGTTCTCCCTATCTACTTACTCGAAATGCGTTAGTTCTCCCTATCTACTTACTCAAAATGCGTTAGTTCTCCCTATCTACCTACTTAGAATGCGTTAGTTCTCCCTACCTACCTACTCAAAATGCGTTAGTTCTCCCTATCTACCTACTCAAAATATGTTAGTTCTCCCTATCTACCTACTCAAAATATGTTAGTTCTCCCAATCTACTTACTCAAAATGCGTTAGTTCTCCCAATCTACTTACTCAAAATGCGTTAGTTCTCCCTATCTACCTACTCAAAATACGTAAGTTCTTCCTACCTACCTACCTACTCGACATCTGCAACTCCTCTAATATAACAACATTTTTATTATACTCTTGCTTTTTATTAGCCTCGTCTCCCTTTGCATCTCCACCCTTATCCACCAACTCTAAACCTTCTATAATTATTACCACACCTTCACCCTTTGTCTTTTCCTTTCTATCTCCTTATCTCTCCTCACCAGCCATATCTCTTCCTTCCCCTCTCCTCCTTTTGTCTCCTTTCCCCATCCTTCCTCTCCACTTCTCCCGATTCTCTCCTCCCCAATTTTCTCTTCTCCTCCCTACTTCATCTACCATATTTCCCCCTTCGCTCTCTACCTCCCTCCCCTCCTTACCTACCTCATCTACAGTATTGCCCCTTCCCTTCCACTTTCCCGCCCCTCCCCTACCTATCTCATCTACAATATCCCCCCCTTCCATCCCTGCCTCTTTTCCCCCTTCCTTACTTACCCCACATACCATAATACTTCCCTCCTTCCTTTCCCACATCCCCTCCTCTTCCCTCCCCTCACCCAGCCCCCCCAACTCTGTCCGTATCTATGACACTCTCTTTACCTGCCTCAAGGGCTATAACATGAGACTTCCCTTCTTCCTTCCTATTCCACTTTTTCCCCTCCACAAAGTCTCTTCTTTGCTCTTCTTTCCCTCTCTGTTCCAGCTTCTCCCTCCCACACAGTCTCTCCTCCATCTCTTCTTTCCCTCGCTATTCCGGTCTTTCTTTCCCACACAGTATCTCCTCCCTCCTTCTCTTCTCTCCCTCTCTGCTCCAGCTTTTCCCTCCCACACAGTCCCTCCTCCGTCTCTTTTTCCCTCTCTATTCCACTTCTTCCTTCCAACATGGTCTCTTCGTTCTTCGTCCCTCTCTGTCAGACCCGGTACTTAATCTTATAAAATTCCATGTACGAGCTTATAAAAAAAATTTCTGATGTACACACACACACACACACACACACACACACACACACACATACACACACACACACACACAGATGGATACAGGCAAATAAATAGAAAGACGGATTCATAGATGAAAAAGATAGACAGACAAGGAATAAAACAGGTTGTTGTCATCGAAGCTAAAATAATGAAGAGGAGATTACTAACAACAGCTCTTCTCAATAAAGGACAAAATGGCAATACAGTACAAAAAAAATCAAGGGCACTAACAAAATAAAGGTTCTCCAATAAGGGAACAGCCAAAAACAAAGTTAATACAAGTGGTGCCCGGCACAACAAACCTCACCCGACAGCAGTTATTTTATTGCTGTTAAATACTGGCTCGTTTCTGCCAGTTAGTGTCAGTGCACAATTAAAGTCTAAGGTAACGCCGCAAATGTTTTCAAGTTACGCCCTCTGAAAATCCGTGATCTTGCGTTCGACCTTTCAAGGTCACTCAAGGTCAAAGGTCATGCTGCCAAATGAAAGCCCATATGAGACTTCCTATATCTTGGTAATAGTAAATATATCTTCAAAGAGTTTCGAGTTAAAGCCCCCTGAATATCCGTGACCTTGAGTTTGACTTTTCAAGGTCACTTACGGTCAAAGGTCAAGGTACCAATTACAAACCCATATGGGATTTCCTATAACCTGATAATAGTAGATATCTCCATCTTCAACCGTTTTCAAGCTATTGCCCTCTGAAAATCCGTGACTTTGATATTGACCTTTCAAGGTCCCTCATTAACCTCCAAAATTTAATCACTTTCTGGGGGACCAGTGCCCACATACCCCGAAAGTTTCATATAATTGCATTTGACATTTTTCCCGTCATGTTGCTAACAAACAAACAAACTCGACCAAAAACAATACCTCGTTGGACTCGGCCCGGGCAAGGTAACTAGTGCAGGAAAACTGTCAATAAAAGAGCTTTCTAATATGGGGAAAAACATCAACACTCTAGTTTTGTAATAATACAGCAGGTAAAAAGCACCCTTCACTCATTGACAGCATCAGTAATTGGCAATCAACTGTGTGTGTGTGTGTGTGTGTGTGTGTGTGTGTGTGTGTGTGTGTGTGTGTGTGTGTGTGTGTGTGTGTGTGTGTGTGTGTGTGTGTGTGTGAGAGAGAGAGAGAGAGAGAGAGAGAGAGAGAGAGAGAGAGAGAGAGAGAGAGAGAGAGGACGCATTCTTACATTCTTCCCACTTCCTCTCTCTCCTACTTTCTATTCTTCTTAATTCTCATCTCCTCCTTCTCCTCCTCCTCCTGCATTTCTTCCACATTCTCATCCACCTCCTTCTCCTCAGTTCAACAGAGAACCCTCAAAATGAAAGGGTTAACAAAGCAGCCTTCCTTTTAACCCAGCGTTCCAGTACAGGTCATTCCTATCTTCGACTACCAATTATCATCATCAACACAGCCAACGTATATGAACCGACATCAGCAACGAGCCTGGGAGTGTTAATTATGCTACTCAGATTATTTTCTTTTCTTTCGTGGAGATCTCTTGCTGTGACGAATTGAAGGAAGTCTATATGTAACCCAAACTATTTCCAAAAGTCTCTCCCATGTTGAATAAAATCACCTGGAGTTAAAAATAAAAAATCTCGCAGTGAAAAAGGTTAATATATGAACAAACAATTTATGTACGGGGCGCCCACCCCCTCGACCATCAACTGTTCTCCTCATCAACACAGCCACTATATTATGTACTTATCCGTATCACAAGCCAGCGCGGAACGACCCACATAAAGCGTCACAAACATGTACGCCGGGCAACACAAATGAAACGATTAAGCATAAATTTGGAAATGAGAAGACATGGAAAAATATAATGCCAAAATGCGAATAACTGTGAACATGGATAATGAAGTACAAGAACACACACGAAAAAAACTGTCAATAAAGAAAAAAAAAAATAAAGCTGACAGAAAACTACGCACATTCACAACAGCAAAACAGTATATATATGACAGACTGTAATAATATTTTAAAGTGTTTGTTGAGATACACTATTGAACATGAGAAGATCAAAGACATGAAAGGATTCAACTGAAGAGAACGTCATGGGGAAGGACGACATGGACTGGTATAAGGAAAAGGAAAAAAAACTGAGAGGAGCTTGAAGTCATATCTCTGGCAGCAATAACTAAATTAAAAAAACAACAGAACTAAAACAAGAAAGATGTAACAATCAAAATAAATCGCCAAAGAAGTGGTATGACGAAGCCTTCAGATCCACGAGACTGATGCCTTTGGTGTCCGATGTCCTATATGCCCGAGGGTTAACTTTGATGTCCCCCTCAATATGTTAGTTATGCAGGGGAGGGTATCCAGACCTAGGGGGAGGAGGGAGAGGGGAAGGGTGAGGGGAGCGGTAGATGAGGAAGTGGAGAGGAAGTGAAGCGAGACAGAGAGGAAGAGGGATGAGAAGGAATGGAAGGAGAGTGAGGGGGTGCAAGGTAGGTGAGGAAGAGAGGTGAGGAAGAGGAAAGGATGAAAGGGAGAAGAAAGGGGGACGAGCAGAATGGCGAGGAGAGAAGAGAGGTGACTGGGACAGAACTGGTGCTTTTCAAACACACACACACACACACACACACACACACACACACACACACACACACACACACACTCTCTCTCTCTCTCTTTCTCTCATACACCCTGGCATCATCCGTTTTAGTGCCTCTGTGTCAGTCTCTCTCTCTCTCTCTCTCTCTCTCTCTCTCTCTCTCTCTCTCTCTCTCTCTCTCTCTCTCTCTCTCTCTCTCTCTCTCACATACACCCTGGCATCATCCCTTTTAGTGCCTCTCTCTCTCTCTCTCTCTCTCTCTCTCTCTCATAGACCCTGGCATCATCCCTTTTAGTGCCTACGTGTATGTTTATGTCCGGAGTACTGTGGGAGAGTAGTTTGCTGGCGTGGTCGTGTGTGTGTGTGTGTGTGTGTGTGTGTGTGTGTGTGTGTGTGTGTGTGTGTGTGTGTGTGTGTGTGTGTGTGTGTGTGTGTGTGTGTGTGTGTGTGTGTGTGTGTGTGTGTGTGTGTGTGTGTTTTCCATCATATACTCCAACACCTTTGAAAAAAACATGCACTAACGTTTTTAAAAATTATTATAATTACTAAAAATAGTGTAAATATTAGGCAGGGAGGTGTGTCGTGAGATGAGGGGTTCTTTCCTGAGTAGGGACAGATATATTCCAAAGTCTTTTGAGTCACCACCTGCTACAGGAGGCGTCAGGCAATAAAATGAATCGGGTTTGATCAGTTTTATGGGTTGGTGTAAAGTCTCTGTTAATGTATGGATTATGAACATTTTTTTGTTTTCTTGGCGTTCTGTTGTCGTTTTAACATAACACGTCTTTAATTCTTTATTTGTTATGTATTTGCTCATGAAATTTAAACGCGCACGCAGGCACGCACATGCACGCACGCACGCACGCACGCACGCACGCACGCACGCACGCACACGCACGCACGCACACACACACACACACACACACACACACACACACACACACACACACACACACATTTTCTCTCTCTCTCTCTCTCTCTCTCTCTCTCTCAGCAATTCGGTAATGGGTCACAAATTTCCTTTCTCTACAAATTAAACCAATAAAAGAGTGAGCAGGGATTGCGTGTATTATTGCGTGCACGCCCTGTTATTGCGTGCAGGTAGTTACTGAGGTGGATGGACAGGTGTTGCGTGACTCCCTCTCTCCACACCTGTCTTGCAGTTGTGGAATCATGGGTGGATACTCTGAACAGGCAGGACTTAAAAACATGTACTGAAGATTCTTAAAGGAACAGTGTTGGAGAGGGACGCCTTCGTGTGGTGGCACCGGCATAACGAAACAGCTCCTCTGCCCGGTTATACAATCGCCCCTGAACTCTCTCCCTATTCCCCAGAAGAAGGGTGAACAGCGGGCCAACTTCAGCCTGTAGTACACTGGGTTCACGTTTGACATGGACCCAATACCATCACAGAGGAACTTGAAAATAATGTGCAGGGTTAGCAGGGGAACTCCAATTCTACACTGATCATTTTAATTACCACGCCGCCAAATGATTTATATATATTCTTTTCAGTTTTGGGTACACATCTCCTAGTCTCGGAGTTACTGAAGGGCTGTAGCTCACCTCTCTATCTCGAAAGTCTACCCGAAGCTAAAAAATATTATCAGGAGGTGGAATGAATAAATTATATATGACGCACTCGTACTGAACGGTTAATGATTTCAAAAGAGTCGCTCAACAGAGAATAACAGGGATTTTCATTGTTCAAGAAAGAATTTTCATTGTTCAAAAATGAGGGAATTTTCATGCGTTAAAATACGAAAGAATTTTTACATACTACAATACCGTATATGTATGAGGATAATCACAGAACGACAAAATTAAGAAAGAGAGAAACAGGCTTGTTGTTGTGCAGTGGTAGGCCCCTCACGTCGTAAACCGCCGTGATTTACAAGGTGTGGGTGGAATCTTTCCGATTGTCAGAGATTTTTACATTACACAACACGCCATCACATGTGTAGGTCGGACCTCTAGAACTGACAAGTGATGCAGATTCTAAGCCTCGTTTCTTTTCTTTTTAGGATTGTTACCTCCGCCAACGAAGTTGGAGGAGGTTATGTATTCACCTGTTTTTGTCTGTTTGTTTGTTCACACGATATTTCCAAAAGTTGTCTATGAAATCCAATTAAATTCTGTGGAAGGGTTGTACCATGGGCCAATAAAAGAACTGGTTAATTTTGGGGAGGATCCGGATCCTACTGTATGTATCCCGCACAATAAAAGTTCTCAAAGAATTTCAATGAAATTTTGTGGAAGGGAGGGCCATGGGCCAAGAATTGAATAAATTTGGGGGCAGATCCAGCTTCGGCATTGGCAGAGGTATGCGCTCTCTGAATCTTTCTAGTTATTTATTTTTGAGCTAAAGGAGCCAATCCTCGAATCGTATACCACTGCGTCCTGAATCGGGTAATACGGCATTTGCTGTATTACTTTAAATATGTTGGGGATTTCAAAGGAGGGCTTAAAATATACAGGATTTGGCTGTGGATTTATAGACAGTTTTTTACCTGACATTCACAAAATTGTGTGGCTGAGTCAGGTGTTATTTTGTGTGTGACCTTCCCAGCATGACATACGTGATACCAGGTTATGACATCAGCCTGTGACCTCAATATTGCTGGATAGAGATATGTCAGAGTCTTTTTATATCACGTGATGTATAGCCAGGAGCCAAAGGTCGCCTACAAACCTCTGTCAATATTGTATCCTACCTTACATATTTCTCATTGCTCCCCGAACGACAAAGTATGCTTCATCATACTCGTGTGTGTGGGGGGAGGGCGGGTGAGCGCGCGCTTCATACTGTTGTCACAAAAATAATTATTATAACATCTTCCAGTGTTACAACCAACAAGCGTCTGCGACTTTTTGTCCATGGTGCATATTTAATAAGTAGACAGAGATCCAACAGCCTAATTACCGGTATATATAATATGAAACACCCACGTATATTCCTACACTCGTCAACATACCAGTTTATGGATATGAAAAACAAGATATTTATTTCCTCTACCGCCTGGTGTGTCCCGTATAAGGTCAAAAAGACTGATATTATTGGAAGCAAAAATTTTTTCGTAAGTTCACCTAATATTTCCGATGTCGAAGGTCTGACTTTTCCCTGCCAAATATTCCTGAGAGAAGCTTGGTCTGCTTATCTGCCACAGATTATTCACTCTGATATGATGTGTCAGGGAGGAGAGTGACAGACATGAAAGTAGCCGCACCAGAAGAGTAGGCGAACTTTTGTCTCTGAATGTATGAATATCTTCGACTGTTGGGCAAAAAATAGCCAGTTTTCTACACATACATAATCAAATGTACCTCTTTCGTCTCACGTTGTGAAACGAGATAATGTACATGGGTATGTAACACACCGTTTCCTTCCTATACATACACTCCACATGTTTCTGTGTATTATAGATATAAAATCAGAATGATTTTTTTTTTATGCTAAGAAGAAGGAAACAAAGGCAAGACTGCTCCCTTTAAGGAGAAAAAAAAAACTGTGCCAAATTCAGGATCCGTTCATATCGAGCTGCGTTTAAAAGACTGGAGTTCACAAGCAGAAGGAAATACAGAGGCAGACAGTTCCTGAGTTAACCTGTTGCAGACATGGTGGACTGGGGTTATCGGTACCTACATACACCCAGCAACTGCAGAATATATATAACCAAATTTATCCTCTTTCACTTTACCTATATTTCAGAAAGTTACGTCAACAGACCTAGATATTGTAGCATATATATAGACTAGACAAAATTACACTCCTCCACCTTATCTAATCAGTCAAATTGCACGTAATGACTCTCCAAGGTAGATATACAGTAAATTGACAGCACCAAAATACACTCTTTCCTTATATTCACGCATAGAAGCTGTAAAAATTTGATCCCCTCAGGTATTTATAAGGCATATTCTTTTAGCGCATATAACCAAATTTACAGTCTTTAGTGCCATATACCTTGAAATAAGTTGCATGTAAATAAGGACCCTGTAATTCGATATCAAATTAAACATTAAATATATTCCTTCATTTGCATTCGTGTAAAAACAATGAAACTATTGTATATATATATGAATTTTACTTTCACCTCACGTACTATGTAAAATTAGTTTGATGTGGAAGACACAAAATAACAGCACCCTGAATGTAATTTTCATCTGCTTACAAGGATAATGAATGTAATAATATCATCGCTTGTTACGTTAGCACTGTTATTTTCTTTGCTGCTCGTATATATAACTAAAATCTTGCTCTATCATCATATAATCATTTCCGTACGATACAGATAAAGAGGAACCATGAAGTCACCTATTGTAGTTAAAACAGATTAAAATCCTACAATATTATTTCACTTACTTTCGCGTGTAGTGGATGTTCTTGTACCGTATGTGACCTACTTTGTCCTATTTTACCTTATCTATATTTCACCCAAATTACGTGTAAATATAGATCTTGTTAGTCATATATACAGCATCCTAAGTATAGCACCTAAACGCCAATGACTGTCATATGTTATCGTTTTGGTGTATACCCACCGTCTATACTGAATATGCCTGTCTCATTTAATATTGGTGAGATGGTCGCAGCAGGCGTGATTTTATGATATGTCGGTCGGTAATACAGATCAATGTGAAAAAAATGCTTGAAAATAGGGATCCTGAAAGATGATTAAATAAATAAATCAATAAAAAGTTCTTACTTATATTTTTCATTCGTTTACATGCATCGAATTTCTCCTCAATCTCATATATACAAGTTATCTGCTAACGATATATATAAACTAAAAGACTCTAAGAACAGTCTCCATTTGAAGTTACATGCAGGAGAGGTAAAAATATCGTCGCTTGTAGTTATAGTCTGTCTTGTAATACTGTATAATTATCATCCATGCATCCATCAGCCAGAAGTTTAATTTACGTACATGACAGTAAGTTATATAATATTCGTGAACTTGAGAGAGAGAGAGAGAGAGAGAGAGAGAGAGAGAGAGAGAGAGAGAGAGAGAGAGGAATGTAAAACTATCATCGCCAAGGATATCAGCCGTGTAAAGCTGGCAGCACACAGATCCAGATTTATTATATTTACCTCAATATAGCCTCCAATAACTTGAATGCACTATGAAAGCACTCCCTCCCTGTCAACCTCCATTGCCTTCGTGTATTATGAATGCAAAGCTAAGATCAATAGGACTTTTATACATACGGGACACGGAATTATATAAACAGAGATTAAAGCCACCAAGGATGACTGAAAATTATAGGTTAAGCTAGCAAGGTTTCGTTAAGATTACATACAGTTCCGAGCCAACATAAAAGAAATACTGACTGAAATATGTGTCCAAGCACTCCCGCACTAACTACTTTGTTTATCTTCACGTACTATGCTTTTAGAAATTGATTATATATATATATATATATATATATATATATATATATATATATATATATATATATATATATATATATATATATATATATATATATACACACACACACACAACGATATTAAAAAATTCATATACTTTGCTATCATCATTTTCTTTTGCATAATATGGATGTAAGAAAGTTGGTGAAATAAATATACACCTTACACACACACACACACACACACACACACACACACACACACACACACACACACACACACACACACACACACACACACACACACACACACACACACAGTTACTTTCAGGTGCAAGTGAAGGGCAAACCGAACTGAATTTGTGTATCACTCTGAGTGTTAATAAGTCACAGAGAGACTATATTGCACTTGGCTACAATCTGTAAACTTATCTGTTAAAGTAAAGGAGCTACAAAGGATTTAAATTTTCAAAAATAGAATATTGTTCATGTTGGCCATCTTGGAGTTTATTTTTTATTTTTTCAAATTTCGGAATGACGGGCATCAACCTTCTATATGGCCTTACAATCAAACAAAATATGACAAAATTCCAACAAATGGTTTCTGAGATACAGCGTGGAACGGACAAACGGACGTACGGACGGAGGGACATACCTAACCTAAGATTCCACCTCGTGAGAAACGAAGTGAAATAAAAAATTCAGATGCATATTCCACCATCATAATCAAATCCACGAAATATATCACAAAATTAATTACTGTGAAAGTATACTCTTTTAGCAGACATATTCCCCTTTTCATACATCTTCTTATATATATATATATTCCTGCTTTCATTTGTAAGTGATGGATATATGAAAGTTATTTTGTAAGGGTACATCAGATATGATGGGTGTTTTTTTTTTTTATATACCTACTGTATGCTGCTTCCGCCAAGGAGGAGGTAGCCGAGGCAGGACGACACACTCCCTATTTACTCATCCACTCAAGCACATTCATTCGCATCTTAGCCCCAAAGGGTAGAAGGGACAGATCCTCACCGCACCACACCACACAGGGGCCAACTGTGCAGTGCAATCAATGACATCCGCAGCAAGGCCCGACAGCAGAGCTGGTTTACCCCTGCCACCTCATAATAGACCCATCTCCTTACCCGCACCTGATCTGATTAACTGATCAGACCAAATGCGGGAGAATATCCCCTCAGGGCTGCGTCATCATTTATTCATTCACAATTTCTCTCCATTTATTTTTGTCACGCACAGCCACTCTTCCTTGCTCAACAGACATCCCTCTCGCATCCAACGCTCTCTTCACACAGTCCATCCACCCTATTCGTGGTCTCCTTCTCAGCCTTACATCTCTCATATCAGAGCTAGCTATCAATTTCACCAATCGCTCATTATCCATCCTCTCCATATGCCCAAACCATCGCAACACCCTCTGCTCAACTCGATCAGCCATCTCCCGAACAACTCCAGTTCTCCTTCGCACTTCATCATTTCTCACTCGATCCATACCCATCATTCCACATACTCCTCAGACACCTCATCTCCATTACATTCAAACTTTTCCTCTCTGCTACACCCATATTCCATGTTTCAGACCCATATAACGCAGTCGGTACCACAACACCCTCATACAGCCTTCTCTTTACATCCATTCTAAGCGAACGACATCTAAACACTTTTTCATTCCTCCCAGCACCTTGCCTACTTCATTCATTCTAAGTAAGTAATTACTATGAAAAGGTGACGCAATGCCAAGGACAAGAAAAAACAGACAAAGGAGAAAGAGGAGGAGGAGGAGGACATGCTTCCCACACACATATTCTGGCTCTCATGTACATGTGAAGGATATACCGAAATGATATGGTAAGGGTATATCAGCTCTGAAGGGTAAATATAAATCACAACAAGAACTACTAATGAAAGGGTGTCGTATGTCAAGGTCACAAAACGAGCGCACTTACTACACACATACTCTTGCTTTCATGTATTAGTGAAGCATGTCCGGAGCTGACTTGGCACAGGTGTATCAGATTAAACGGGTAAATATTTCAGACGCGTATACTTCTACAATACACAGCAATGGTATGGTGTAAAATATCGGTTCGGAGCTTCGGAATCACAAGGCAAAAGATATTGAGTGTGGCGGATTGCTGCCCTGTGAGTGTGTTTTCATTTTTGCCCTGCCTCTTCAATCTGCTTTCATGTGAATAAATGATAAGGAAGCGACGAAGCCAGCATCAACGTCAACAAGTTTAAAACAACGAGATACATTGCTGTTTCTGTTGTTACTGTTGATGTTGTCCTCGTTGGTTCACCTGAACGTGAACCAAATGGACTGCTGGATAACCGTTCTCCTCTTGTACTATATGATCTTCCTCTCGGGTGACTGAGTGGGAGCTACGGAGCCTTCGTATAACTGGGCAGCAGAGCCGCCCAGTTATATCGGTGACAGTGCACGAAGGCGTCCCTCTTACCAGCATATATTGTGTTTTGTTACCAACAGATGTTCTAATTCAACTTAGGAAAGATCTTTAGTGCTGCATGGTATACGGTATTGAACGTTATTTCTATCCCCTCCAAATCAAAACGTCTAAAATGAACAACCTCTGGAGGTATAATGGGAAAAAAGTAAAAAACACATCACCCAGTCTCTCGAAATTAAAACGACTTTCCTAAGATAAATAAAAGCCTCTGTAGGCAGCACGAATAAATTATATATATATATATATATATATATATATATATATATATATATATATATATATATATATATATATATATATATATATATATATATATATACAATTGTACAGGAGGTAATAATTGTACAGGAGGTAATAATTATGATTTTGATGAGCTGAGAAGCGATGACAGCACGAGGGAAAAGTTTCGGTGCGAATGTAGAAACAGGTTTCTAGTCCTGCAGACTTTGATGGAATCTGAAGACAATGATATTAATCAAATGTGGAGAGAGGTAAAAGAGGTTTTGCATGAGAGTGCTAAGGTTACTATTAAGAAAAAGGGAAAAGCGAGAAGGAAATAGTGGATGTCAGATGAAACATGGAATGTAATTCAGAAAAGGAAAGAGGCTAAGTTAAGAAGTGAAGAACAACATGTTGATAGCCAGGTAGTTGAAGTACTTAGAGCAAAGTACTGGAGTTTACATTCTGAAGTAAAAAGACTCGTTAGACGTGATAAGAGGAGACTATATGATGAAAAGGCGACAGAGACAGAAATTAAATTAAGTAAAAATGAGCACAAGAGTAGCGTATCAGGCCATAAAGAAGTTAACTGGGACTGAAAGGAGAAGGAAGGAAATACCTGTACGAGATAGAAATGGTAATTTGATGACTAAAGATTTGGATATAAAAGGAAGATGGAAAGAGCACTTTGAATCTGTTCTAAACAGACCAATCCCAGCTGAAGAGGACATTTTGTCAGCCGAGAGAGATTTGCAGATAGAAACAGGGGATATAACTTTGGAAGAGGTAGCAAAATCTGTAAAGGAGTTAAAGAATTTTAAGGCTCCAGGTGAGGATGGAATATTCCCTGAAATGCTTAAGGTGGAAAGTGACGAGTTGATGAATGCGCTTTTGAAACTTTTTAATGTGGCTTGGGATAATGGTGGAATTCCAGAAGAGTGGAAAAATGGAGTGATTATAAAAATACCAAAAAAGGGAGATTTAAGTGTGTGTGGCAATTCGAGGGGGATAACTTTGACACCTGTAGTTGCAAAAGTCTTTTCCAAAATCTTGTTGAACAGAATAGAGCCAGTAATTGATAAAATTTTAAGAGAAGAACAAGCGGGATTTAGAAAGGGTCGAGGTTGTAATGATCAGATTTTTATTGTAAGGCATCTAATGCAACAAGCTAATGAGATGAAAATGCCACTTAACATGTGTTTTGTGGATTTTGAAAAGGCGTTTGATAGTGTTTCACGTGGAGCTATGTTGAAAATTATGAGATTTTATGGTATACCAGAAAAGTTTGTAAATATTATTAGAAGCCTGCATGAAGGTACTTTTTGTAAGGTAATGGTGGGTGGTTCTTTGAGTGATCCATTTCAAGTTAGGTCAGGAGTGATTCAAGGAGGAGTTCTTTCGCCATTGTTGTTTGTTTTGGTTATGGATTATGTTATGAAAAAGGTTGTAAGGAGAACAGGTGCAGGAATTAACTGGAAAGAAAATAAGAAGCTGATGGATTTGGACTATGCTGATGATATTGTACTGATTTGCGGAAGTATTTACGAGATGCAGAGGGTGCTCGATTGTCTGTTGGAGGAAGGAGAAAAAGTGGGATTGGTAATAAATTGTGGAAAGACTGAAATTATTAATATGAACGTGGAGAACCAAATCGATTGTGTAATTGGGAATAATGTGGTAAAGAATGTAGAAAACTTTAAATATCTGGGAACGATTGTATCATCTAATGGATCATTAAACAATGAAATTGAGGAGAGGATTAGACAGGCTTGGCGAGCTGTTGGAATGTTGAAATCTGTTTGGAATAATAATATGCTTTCGGTACATACTAAAGTGAAAATTTACAAGTCCATGGTTAGACCAATTTTAATTTACGGGCATGAGTCATGGTACAGTACAATTGCAACAGATCAGAAAGTATTAGGATTTGAGAATAAAATACTGAGAAGGATTCTTGGGGTAAAGTGGCAAGACAGAGTTACAAATGAAAGAGTAAGGGATATTACGAGAGTGGAACCAGTTAATGAATATGTGAGACTGTCTCGCTGGAAGTGGCTGGGGCACATATACAGAAAAGAAGGTTGTTTAATACAGGATGTGGATTGCTAGAGGAAGAAGAGGTAGAGGTAGGCCGAGGGAAACCTGGTTGAGGACAATGAAAAAGGAAGCAGGAGAGGAGTGTTGGTGGGACCTGAAGGAGATGGCAAGAGACAAATATTGGTGGAGAGAGTTCATTGAGGCCCTATGCATCCCGTGGGGTGCCACAGGAAATGATTGATTGATTGACTGATATATACAGTATATACACACACACACACGTCACTTAAGTGAAATGGTATACAGAAGCATCTACAGACATCCTCCGAACACGGGTGTGGCCCATAACGATTTCACAAGGAAGTGCTGGGTTGCGGTGTACCGTAGTCGTCATCACGAAGTATGGGTGACCGACGAGCGTAGCCGAGTATCGCAGGCTCAATAATCTATTAGACACTGACCCGGTGGATGTACGGGTGGTGTGGGGTGGGGCGGAGGAGTAGGGAGAGCGAAGGGGGATGAATGAGAAGGGAATAACGGCAGTGGGGAGGGAATAACGGCAGTGGGGAGGGAATAACAGCAGTGGGGAGGGAATAACGGCAGTGGGGAGGGAATAATGGCAGTGGGGAGGGAATAACAGCAGTGGGGAGGGAATAACAGCAGTGGGGAGGGAATAACAGCAGTGGGGAGGGAATAACGGCAGTGGGGAGGGAATAACAGCAGTGGGGAGGGAATAACGGCAGTGGGGAGGGAATAATGGCAGTGGGGAGGGAATAACAGCAGTGGGGAGGGAATAACAGCAGTGGGGAGGGAATAACAGCAGCGCGGAGGGAATAACAGCACTGGGGAGGGAATAACAGCACTGGGGAGGGAATAACAGCAGTGGGAAGGGGATAACAGCAGTAGGGTGGGGATAACAGCAGTGGGGAGGGGATAACAGCAGTAAGGAGGGGATAACAGCAGGGGTGACGGAATAACAGTAGTGGGGAGGGAATAACCGTAGTGGGGAGGGGAAGGGAGGGGAGGACGGGTAGGAATTAAGGATATGGTAAGGGAGAGGAGGGGCAGGGAAGAAGGGAAGCGAGAGGGGAGGACAGGAGATGAGAAGCGGTAAGGGAGGAGAGGGCAGGAGAAGGATTAGGAAAGAAGGGACGGGCAGGGGTAGGAGAGGGGAAGGGGCAGGAAGGGGTAGGAGAGGGGAAGGGGCGGGAAGGATAAAGGCAGGAGACAGAAAGGGAAGGGGTAGGGGTACAAAGTCTGAACGGTCCACGAATTGAACCCGTATCATTCTAGCAAAAGTTGGGAGAATCATTAATGAGGATGCAATCAATCAGGCCTTCCTCCGGCGCAGTCACGTGAAGGAGGATTTGCCTATCTGATGTAACTAGGCGACTCTACTGACAGGTTATACAAACGTTCCTTAGCTTCCTCCCTATCCCCGAAAGGATGGTGGTGGACTGCAGGAGGAAGGCAACTTCAGCCTGCATATCCCTCGTTTCACGTTGCAACTACTACTACTACTGTCATAACAACAACAACTTCTACCACTGCTAGTACTAATAGCAGTATAACAACAACAACTGCTTCTACTACTACTACTACTACTACCATAACAACAACTTCTACCACTACTACTACTAATACCAGTATAACAACAACAACTGCTTCTACTACTACTACTACTACTATACTACTGTAACAGCAACAACAACTACTTCTTCTTCTACTACTACTACTACTATCATTATTACTACTACAATCCGTTAACGTGGCATAATTACATTCTTGCTATTTTCCAACGCTTTTATCCAGGTTAGGGAAGACCTCCTGGAGTGAAGGGTTTAATGAATCCTACATCTAACCCACTAAGCTGACATGTCTCTCCTACAACTAACAAGACAGCAGTCAGTACCAATTAATGAATAAATAAAAGACAATAAATTTAACTACGACACTGGACTGAAGGGGTTAAGTCAGGCGTAGTCGGGAACAAGAGAGTTGCGTAAATTTGAGAGTTTTCGTACATTAAGAAATAACCAAATATCCTTACATCTAGCCTAGTCTGAAGGAACTGCGTAAGACAGAAAGCCGGCATATCTGAAAATCCAGTTAAATATGCGTATGTCTTGCTTATCAGTAAAATTTTCAAGGCTGGAGTAGTATTAGTTTTTTTTTTTTTTTCCAGCTAACTCCAAATATGCTTAATAAAGTCATGGGAAAAGTGCCGCATTCTCGTCGGTTAAGGGCTCCGTGGCACCTCTTCCTCAGCGATTTATTTTTTTGGATATTGCTGATTAATATTCCTTTGGACGTTATCTATGCAGAGTACGGCGATATTAGATGACTTTTTGTAAAGGAGGGTAGGAAGGTGTAGTATGCAAAAATAAACCACTCAAGAATAGGTGCTTGGGAGCTTCTTCAACCGACAAGACTACGTGCTCAGGAGTCACAGTATTGGTATCATTAACTCTTCAATGACTGGGACAAATCTTGTATACTATTCCAGTTAACTTTATAGATTATTTAGATTAAGTTAGGTATGAGTGAACAACAGGATCCTCGCTATCGATCCACGTCCATCATTTCCAGATCTGACCTATCCATCCATCCATCCATCCATATATTCATCCATTCACCCATCAATCTATCTATCCATCCATCTATCCATACATACATACATTCACCCACCCACCCATCCATCTATCTATCTATCCATCCATCCATCCATACATTCATCCACCCACCTATCTATCTCTCCATCCATCCTGTTTGATTTCGCCAGGTAAGAGTGAACCACAGGAGCCTCAGTGTCAACCTGTCCTTCATTTCCAAACCTAACCTAGATATTGTCACCAGCCACCAATCTACAAAAAAAAAAAAAAGGAAAAAAAAAGGGCGGGTCTCACACACACACACACACACACACACACACACACACACACACAGACGTGACTGGGAGCTTTACCTTTCCTCCACACAAGGTAATTATGCATAAGTTTCATACACGGTGGCCTGAGGGAAGGAGTAGTTGCGTGTACCAGAGTAGCCTATCAATGTGTGTGTGTGTGTGTGTGTGTGTGTGTGTGTGTGTGTGTGTGTGTGAGAGAGAGAGAGAGAGAGAGAGAGAGAGAGAGAGAGAGAGTTAAATAACAGAGTATCTCATCAATATGCGTAAATCTGGCGAGCTGGAAGGACAAAGGAGCTACGTGAAAATGACGAACAAGACAGAGGAGCTACGTGAAAATAAACTAACAGGGTTAAGTATAAGGATTTAGGTAACTAAGAATATTATCAATTATATACACAATTTGTACGTGATGCGTAAAATGAGAATAAGGGCCTCCGTAACTGAAAACATTAATATTTACGCATAAAACTGATACACAGTGGCCGGGGAGAAAGATAAGACAGCGTAATATTGAGAGCTTGCGTAACATAGGATCTTATCAAATATGCGTTACGGTAACTAAATGTGGCCGAGTTGCAAGGAGATGGAAGAGAGTGAGAGCCACACTATGCTCCTCTCTCTCTCTCTCTCCCTCTCTCTCTCATCAAATATACGTAAAGAAGTCTGGTCGAATCGGAGGGAAAATGAATAGCGTGAGTGATCTACCGTGCACTCGAGTTCCTCCCCCCCCCCTCCCTCTCTCTCCACCACACGGCTAATCAGAATCAATAACTCATTACACAGAGCAAACAGACTCAACGGGTGACCACACTTCGCAGCACGTGTTTCCCACAATTGCCACGAGTTAGGAGACAAGTCAGGAGGTAGGGGAAGGGGTGAGACTTACCTTCTCCCCGCACCTCAAACGGAAGATATATTACCGTTTATATATATATATATATATATATATATATATATATATATATATGTAAAGGTACAAAGAGAAGTAAATCCATTGTAAAAAAAAAAAAAAAAACACATATTAACACTACATATATTTTTCCTTTCTTTCTTGTTTTCTATTTTTCTTTATTTTCCTATCTATAATTCTTTATCATTCTTTTCCCTTTTTTTTTTTTTTTTTTACCCCATTAGCCTTTCTCACGGTCCTACTCTTTTTTCTCTTCCCACTACATCCATGATTTAAAAAATATATAGAACTTATGGTAACTTGGTGTATTTCGACTTCTCCCTCCCCCATGAGTTACATACTAAACAGTCCTGCTACATATGACGAGTTGGTATGCGTGAATGTGGGCGAGATGTCTAATAAGACTACCTGTAAATGTGTACTGGAGAATTAAGGGTACAAGAAAGGAATATATTTTTGTCATGAATCGAATGTGGGACTAAAAGAGAAAAAAAAAAAAATCCATACTTGAGTCAATTTCTATCACGCAAACTTCTAACAATATCTGTGTGTGTGTGTGTGTGTGTGTGTGTGTGTGTGTGTGTTTCATTCAGGCCAGTGCCAGACAATTTTATCCAGCCTGAAACAACCCCAGTAATCAATGGACATAAATAAGGGGGATGTTATTGCCTGCCTAGCCCTTCAGTATGTGTCGCAAAGCCGCAATTCATGTACGAAAGGCCCCACAGGACCCCGACATCAAAGCCTCTGTAATTACTAACATCAAGACGAATACGTGGCTTCCAGGGAGTAATTTCGTCACATAAACCCCCATCAAGCAAAACCGGAAAAAGAAAATAAATATGCTGGTTGTGGGCATGTCTTGAAAGGAATATGACTGCAAAACGGTATGGTTCTACGTATTCCAGTGAAGTCTGTGTTGGTGGCTACACATACCACTAACTACGCCGTCAAATACACTAGCCAGGAGAAGAAAATGTGGCTGTCAAAAAAAAAAAAAAATGGAATAACAAATTACACATTCAGAATCAACAGGCAAACGATAAAAATATGTGTGTGTGTGTGTGTGTGTGTGTGTGTGTGTGTGTGTGTGTGTGTGTGTGTGTGTGTGTGTGTGTGTGTGATTTCAATTACTCCCGACAGAAATATGTGCAATTTCTGCTTCGCCGTACTAAAAAATGTATTACATCTTACTGAAATGTGTGTGATTTCTGTTGCCTTCTACCAAAACGCTTACATAAATATTTTTGTTACTGCTACAGAAACTTGATAGAGGTCTGCCAGCTAAAGTTTTCCCTAGCCGTCTCAAGTATCGCTCTGCCACAGTGAAAAAAAAAAAAGGTTATGATTTGGGAGAAAAGGAATAAGACTTCTAAGTAGAACAGAGTTTCCCCAATGAAACCATGTGTGAAAGTGACTGGTTAACCTTTTCTCTAGTCGGAAAATAGTGCCATGCCATACAACCAGAAAAAAGAAAATGGATGTATTCATAAAAGAAAAAAAGGTTACACTATAATTAAGAGCTCCCCCTAACGAAACGCGTGTGTGAAACTGGCTGGTTAATTCTTTTCTTAGTCGTCAAACTGTGCCCTGTCGTTCCACCAGAAAAAAAAAAAATGTGTACAGAAAAGGAAAGAGGGTACAACACAATTCAGTCCAGCGAAACGCGTGTGTGAAACTGGCTAGCTACCTCTTAATGGCCACCTCAAGCACTGCACCCTACACCTTCGTTTGTCCCCTTGCTCTATAATTCACTAGCCTTGGGACACTGACTAGAGGGAAAGGGCATGAAATATTTAGTGTGACAAATCCGTGGGGAATAAAAATGCAGTGTAGACGAATACTGAGTCACCCGAGAGGATATAGTTAGAGGAAAAATACGTTCTGTTATTACACTCATTTATTATTACTGTCTCAAGCATTCTGGCAAGTGTGGTGCTGGCGCCAAGGAACGCGCTATATTTATTGAGTTAGCTATGTGGAACGTACTTCTAAACGTGTCGATGATTCTAACGTGCAAGTTCTCTAAGTATGTAATAAGGTTGTTTATGAGCTCGACTGATAGGGCTAAAGTACTGTAATCTTGAACAGCAAGGAAAGGTGTGAATTATTACACATCCACGTTCTGCATGCCTGTCTATCTGCCTACCCGTTCACCTGCCTGTCTAACTGCCTACTCATACACCCACCTATCTATCTACCTAGCCATTTACTTATCTAACAATCTGCTTACCCACCGACTTACATACCTACCAGCTGACTTAGGCCTACCGACCTATGAATACCTACCTATCTGCATATCTACCCATCCTACCTACCTGCTTGCTTATATATCTGTCAATTCATCTATCTATCTACCCTTGACTATCTGTCTGTCTGTCTGTCTGTCTATAGGCTACCAATATTCAATCCCAGGGTTCATCAAGGAAAGCTGCAACAAGAACACCTACAAGCACTCATTGTTACAGTTCATCACAACTCACACCAGCCGCTCCACCACAGCTAACAATACTCGTACACCCTCCGCCTCTCCAGGTCATCCTCCCTCGAGTATTTCCCCACTTCATAATCACCTCAGACCTTTGATTCCCTAAACCCCCTGACTCCCATGACGTAATTTCCCCTCTATTCTTCAACCCACAGACACTTTTATTCAGCTTGGAGAAGGCTTTTGGAACAGCTGGGGTTAGGCAAAACTCCAATCACCCTTCAAAAAAACAGAGGCCCTTACGAAGCTTAATAAGGTACTGACGTCTGTAGGTAGCAAAAATATGGGGAAAAAACAAGACACTGAAATAAAATTATTATGCGATTCGATAAACAGCCCAATCCAACTGCCCTGAATTGGTTGCGTTTAATTCGTTGCTTACTACGCGGACCCTGACACCATCGACCCCTCGTGACGTCAGCAGTGTCAACAGTGGTTTTGTCCCCTGCTTTGTTGATGGTAAATGGGCAGCAGGGGCAGGTAGGAGACGCTAGGGGAAGCAGGCAAGGGGTTGCTGACCAAGTGAAGGTCGGAGAAACTAAGGTACAAAGACCACACGACGACAACGACGAAGATTGACAGAAATATATGGGTAGAAAAACAAACAGATCCACGGACAGAAAGATAAAGATACCAAGAAGATACAAATAACATTCTTTTAGACATGAATATTAAAAAAAACACTTAGATATTGATACAGAGAGACAGACAGACAGACACAGATTGCTAGTCACGCTGAAATATGAAGACAATGAACAAATCTTGCTTTCTTACTTTCTGCTCAACTTTCTTTGGACGAGGTATATTTTGCAAGATAATGTCTGACCGTTCTTTTTTTTTTTTTCAAAAGATGTAATCAAGCAGAGACGGACAGACAGCCATACCGAAAAGGACAGAGAAATGAGAGAGAGAGAGAGAGAGAGAGAGAGAGTGTGTGTGTGTGTGTGTGTGTGTGTGTGTGTGTGTGTGTGTGTGTGTGTGTGTGTGTGTGTGTGTGTGTGTGTGTGTGTGTGTGTGTGTGTGTGTGTGTGTGTGTGTGTGTGTGTGTGTGTGTGTGTGTGTGTGTGTGTGTGTGTGTGTGTGTGTGTGTGTGTGTGTCTTATTTCGTTGTGTAAACGTATAAACTCCTACATGGTTTCATCCCCTTGTCTTGCAGCACCTGGGACACTGTGGGCGTGTTGACTGGAGGTGTTGGAAAGAATGGGCATTGACGTCAGTGGCACAGCTAAATGAAGCGAGAAAGAAGAGTCAGGAATTGGTGCATGGATGAGTATGTAAGTCCTTGTGTGTACGGAGGAACGTTTATACGCACAGATATATGCCCCTGTGTTTATGGAGCAACGTTTGTCTGTATATATCCTTGTGTTTAGGGAGGAACGTTTGTTTGTATATGTCCTTGTGTTTAGGGAGGAACGCTTGTGTGTATATGCCTTTGTTTTTATGAAGGAACGTTTGTGTGTATATGCCCTTGTGTTTAAGGAGGAACGTTTGTGTATATGCCCTTGTGTTTATGGAGGAACGTTTGTGTGTATATGCCCTTGTGTTTATGGAGGAACGTTTGTGTGTATATATCCATGTGTTCATGGACGAACGTTTGTGTGTAATGTCCTTGTGTTTATCGACGAACGTTTGTGTGTATATGTCCTTGTGTTTACGTTTGTGATCGTAAGTCACTGTGTTTATGAAAGAACTTCTATGTGCTAAATATTTGTTCTATGTGTGTGTGTGTGTGTGTGTGTGTGTGTGTGTGTGTGTGTGTGTGTGTGTGTGTGTGTGTGTGTGTGTGTGTGTGTGTGTGTGTGTGTGTGTGTGTGTGTGTGTGCTTTCATCTGTGAGCACGGAGGGATGTGTACGGAAGTGTTATGCTTTTACCTGTAGAGACGTTTGTATGTACTCCTGCGTATAGATTCATATGTATGCATGATTATGTACAGTACATATTTGTGTATATATGAATACGCCAACAATGTACAGGAACTTATAAATGAATTCCACAGTTAATAACACCAACTAAAACCGACATATTGAAGAGCGTGGAGGCGATGGGCAGACATTTGGGAAGCTGCAGTATACACTTTCATCTGCCTATGATCTCCAGCCTCTCAGGGATAAGGTGTCAAGGCATCTACAGCTGGATGGATACTGATTTCTACTCGTTTGATTAACTTCTCTGGAAGGGATCTGATTCCTCTTTCCTCCTACGTACTGTATGAATCTCCTCCTTGCTATGACACCACTGTATTTTTTTTTAGCTTATTTTCTGGTAACCTTCGTGCGATATTAATTACGGTAGGAAAGCGGCCTCGTAGTGACAAGAGTTAGAAATAATCTCCAATTAATAAACACTTCAGTAAAATGACGTCTTTTCTATATTTGCTTAAGAGTGAGGGGTTGAAAAGCAATGGACAGTTAGTTCAATTACCAACACTAAGAAGAGAAGGAATTCATCATCATTTGTTATGAGAATGTGGGAAACGAGTCGAAAAGTGAAACTGGAGCAAATTCTAAACAGCGCCAGTACAAGAGAAAGGGCGGTTTGGACTGACAAGAGAAAGTTCAGATGAAAGGCAATATAGGAACCTAGCGGCAATACTGTCACTGCCAAGCTATTTTCAAGTTCTTATAATTTCAGAATAGCTGCCACTTGAACTTGAAAATATTTGAATACTTTTCCAGTGCCCTTTGTTTCCAGTGCTCTTTATACTTCTGATTAAAAGCTGCTACACTTCTCATTACTGTTTCATCTTTGCATCTTCCTAAAACTTTCCAGGCTAGCCACCACTCATCTCATTATCCAAGCTACTTTCCAGGCTAGCTATCACTCATCTCATAATCCAAGCATCAACAGCATAAGATATAGAGCTCTTTGCAATTGTGAAGAAGTATTCCGCTAAAATTTGTCACCTGACTGACAGAAGTTTTGAAACACATGCTTGTGAAGTCTATGCTGACGAGAGAGAGAGAGAGAGAGAGAGAGAGAGAGAGAGAGAGAGAGAGAGAGAGAGAGAGAGAGAGAGAGAGAGAGAGAGAGAGAGAGAGAGAGAGAGAGAGAGAGAGAGAGAGAGAGAGAGGATGACTAAAATGATACGTTTCACTTTAAAGGGTGCAGGCAATAAGACAGTGTTTCTACAATTTACTTCATGGCTCTGAACATCTGTTTTCCCAGTAATACACTAACTTCGTATGGATTCCATTAAACTGAATCAGTGTTTAATATATTTTCTTAGAACAATAAATTCGAATGCAAACGAGTATTAATATTCTTCCACAAAAGCACTTCGTCCTGCGAATAGCGATTAAATTTTGACGCTGTATATGTGCTGACTTTTATTAATATTCCTGAAGAACCTGTACGTGCTAGCTTGAGGAAAAGTATTTAAAACCTGTATTAACTCTGGGATTAGGCGTCAGGCAAAATAAATATAAAACTAGGCCCCTAAAAGACGAAAACATCCAGGGGTGTGGAATGCCGGGCTGAGTGAGACGGGAGTGTGAATATTAAAAGTTACGAGGGCGAGGGGTGGTGGGAGGAGGGGAGGGCAGAGATAAAAGTGAAATGTAATATTGCAAGGTAAAGGTGAAAGTTGGGGCACATGAGGGAACGATGAGGAAGGAGAGGGTGTGCTGGGGAAAATATTACGACATTTAGGAAGACAGAGAGAACAGGGGAGAGGATGACAGGAGGTTTTTGAGCTGCCGTGTGTGAGTGAAAACAGAAATACAAAACATAACATAAACAGTAAATTCTTCAATCCATATGTAGGCTACATTACTAGGAAAAATGTAACAAGGTATTTTATCTCCAATAATAATAATAATAATAATAATAATAATAATAATAATAATTATAATAATAATAATAATAATAATAATGAGAATAATATCAAAAATCTATATCGACGGACTATGAAATTCCCTTCTTAATCAATTCATCATTCATCATCTAATCCAGTGTTTATCTCATGTGGAAAAATACAAGGCTTCAGCATCTTACAGGATGTTGAACAGCATCTGCAGCAAAATTAAGATTAAAGGAGACTAGGGCCCGTATTATCGTCGGTTAAGGAAGCTCCCTAACACCTTTTCCTAAGCGAATTGTTTTTTCTCATTACATCTTCCTGTCCTTTTGTGTTACATAAATCCTTCCGAAATCGCCATGCTCTGTATAAATAACGTATAAAATGATATATTAACCAGCCATATCCAAAATAAATAGCTAAGGAAAAGGTGTTAGGGAGCTTCCTTAACCAACGAGAATACAAGCCTATTTTTGCCACTACACCCTTCAGTTCAGCAGACCCCAAGTGGAAAATGAACAAAAGCGACTGTAGTGAAAAGGGGTTACTGCTCCTAACTGCTTCGAAATCATTAAGCTCTGAACTCTTTCTATAACTTTTTAAATTTATTCTTACTACTAACAGACAACTCTATTCAGAATGCCCCCACGACCTCTAAAGACTTAAGGAATAATAACTTCTAGCACCTTTCATCTCGAGAGGCCCATCTTAAGCTGATTAATATCGCGTGGATTAATCGCTGTGAGATAACCAATCTTCTGCCATGATTTTTTGCAGCCGAGAGAATCCATATGAAGAGAAAGGTCTAAAGCTCTCCCTCTGTGTTTTATACTGCGATGGCTGAAATTAGGTCTTTTGTTCTCATTAATAGCACACGATATTATTTAGCTGAGAGAATCCTGACGAAGTTGAGGAACGATTTTACCCTATATTAGTGACTCTTGTTTTACTTGCGATGGTTTCATGGAGTCGAGAGAATTCTTATGAAGGGAAAGACTCAATGCTCTCCTTATATCTCATACTGCAATGGCAGAATTTCGGTCTTTCGTTGTCGCTAAAAACATACATTATTCAGCTCAAGATATTCTTAACTAGGTTTAGATGTATGACTATAATATACTACTATCTCCTGCTTCACTGACTGTACCTTGTATATGCCCTTTACTCTTTAGGGGGGTGAAGGTGGGGGAAGGAGAGGGAGGGGGCCTGCGTGTGGGCGGGAGGTTAATAAGGTCCACCCCACTCATCAGCCCTAAGTGTATTGGGCTGTCGAGTGGGGTGGGGAGGGAGCTGAATGGGGCTTGCCTTGGCTGGGTACTGTATTAGTGTCCCTCGTGTGATGATGCGTTGTCCCAGAATTCTTTGTATTTCCTGGGTAATGTGATTTGTTTTCTGTGTTGTCTCGGGTACTGTGTTGTGCGTACAGTGATGTGTGTTGTAAGGTGTATTACTGTGTTGTTCTGGGTGGGATGGGTGTTGCAGTGTTGTTTTGTGTTGTCTTTTGAGTGTTATAATGTATTGTGATGAGTTGTATTAGGTGTGATGGGTATGTTGTTTCTGGTATTGTGCTGCTGTCTTAATACGGGGTTGTTATGGGTGTATGCCATGTGTTATTCGGCGTTGTCATGAATACTGTCTTGATATACTGGGCACTACACTGTTCTTCGTGTTACGATAGGGATCCATTGACGCTGTCTTCATTTTCGTTTTCAATACTGTCTTAACCGTGATTTGTGCAATGTATGTAGGTCTATGTTGTCTTGTTTTCCTGGGTACACTATGTTGTTCTGAGGCGGATTCACAAACAAAAGTAAGTAGGATTATTATTTGCAAGAAGGACGAGACTAGTGTAAATACTTCCCATGCCCCTTGTTCTTTCTGCATCAAAGAATCTTGTTATGTAGAGAGAAGTTATGTCTATCTATCTATCTATCTACAGCCCGACGCCCTAATCCGGCAAAGGGTGGCCGCAGACAAAACACCTCCAAGTCGCTGTCATCCACCATTTGACTACCCTCCCCCCAACTCACTCCCCCTTCCCTCATATACCTCCCAACTCCATCCCTCCACCTCATCCTCGGTCTACCCCTCCCTCCACCTCACCTACATACACCCTCTTAGTCAGTCTTTCATTCTCCATTCTCGTCACATGTCCAAACCACCTCAGTGTATTTCTCCTAAGCTTCTCAACCACATCCACATCCACCCCACAACGTTCCTTCACTTCTTCATTCATCATCATGTCCCTCCACGTCACTCCACATGCTCCTCTCAAGTAACTCATTTCCACTGCTCTCACTCTTGACTTGTTCCCCACTTGCAAGGTCCACGCCTCGCTTCCATACGTCAGAGTAGGGATCACAATACTATCATGCAGTGACTTCTTAACTTCCATACTCGCCTCCCTATTTCTCATCACTTCTATCAGTGTACCAACAACCTTCCTTCCCTTCTGTACCCTTTCACGCACTTCATCCCCCAAAGTTCCATCCTTACTCATCACACTACCCAAGTACTTGAATGCACTCACATTCTCCATATCCTCACCATCCAACCTCAATGCACACTCTGTGACTTAATTCCTCTCAAACACCATAATTTTACTCTTGTTTACATTAACTTTCAGATTCCTCCTCCTACACACTGTCCCAAATTCATTCACCAAACCTGGCAACTCCCATTCATCTTCACTCAAAAGTACTGTATCATCAGCAAACAGCAACACCGGAATCTTCCAAATCTCACCCTCATTCATTAGAGCCACCCCCACACATACTGCCCTACCTTGCACCTCCTTTACAACCCCATCCATGTATATATTAAACAGCCATGGAGACATCACACAACCCTGTTTCAGTCCCACATTGAGATCAAAGAACTCACTCAGCTCACCATCCACTCGCACCGTAGCCCTAGCTCCCTCGTACATACTCTTCACAGCACTCAACAATTTCCCCTCCACTCCATATATTCTTAATACCTTCCACATACCTTGCCTATCTATTCTGTCATAAGCTTTCTCCAATTCCATGAAGGCAGCATACACTTTCCTTCCCTTCTCTAGACATTCCTCCACTAAACATCTTAGAACAAATATCTGATCTACACATCCTTTTCCCTTCCTAAATCCCCCTTGTTCTTCTTCAACTAGCTCCTCTGTCATATGCCTAACCCTATCAATGAGTATTCTACCATATATTTTACCAGTCACACTAAAAAGGCAAATACCCCTATGGTTATACCACATACTTCTCTCTCCCCTTTTTCTTTGTATAAAGGAACAATTATACCTGATTTCCAGTCCTCTGGAACCCTTCCCTCTTCCCAAGCCAATCTACACAACTTCCATATCCACTCCACAACAATCTCACCCCCATACCTCAGCATTTCACCACACACTCCATCAATTCCTGGGGCCTTTCCCAACTTAATCTTCTTCATCGCTTCCACTACTTCCGACCTACTGATCTCTTCCTCCCTCCTCTCATCTCTTCTTCTCCCAGCCATTCCCCAACCACTTATACTCGCACTGCTCTCACTCTCTACATTCAACAAATCCTCAATGTGCTCCTTCCATCTCCTCAATTTCTCTCTCTTCTCCACCAACAATCTATTATTCCTATCTTTCACTCCCCTACTATTTCCCCTTTCACACTGCCTTACTTTCTTTACCTCCTTCCAAAACAATTTCTTACTCTCCCTCCATTTCACACTCAGATTCCTCCCAAACTCTTCATCCACTTTCTTCTTACTCTCCTTCACCAGTCTCTTAACCTCTCTTCTCCTGCTCACATATACCTCTCTTCTCTCTCTCATCTTCTCCCCTACCTCTACTCGCTAACCATTCACTATATGCCGCCTTCTTTTGTTTCATAGCTCGTTTCACCTCATCATTCCACCATGCTGTCCCTTGCACACCCTTGCATCTCCTCCTCACTCCATAAACCGCCTCACACGCTGCGCCTATCTCTTCCGTGAATATCTTACATACGTCTTCCACCCCTTCCATCTGCTCTAGCTCATACCTTCCCAGTCTTTCTTCCACTATGCTCTTATACTCTGTCCTCTTCTCACTATCTTGCAATTTCTCCACTCTTCTCACAGGAGCTGTTTCCTCCTGTCTTCCCCTTCGTCTCCTCAACCACTTTCTTTGCAGCTCTACCTTGGCCATCACTAAGTGATGGTCCGAGACTCCATTCCCCCACCCTCTCCACACTCTTGCATCCAACACTTGTCTTCTCATTCGCTCATCCACACACACACGTAGTCTATCATTGCCTTTCGTTCAACAAGTTCACCATCCATCCTCCTCATTACTCTCCATGTATACCGGAGGATCATCTTATGACGAAAGTAGGTGTTGGCTATTGCCAACCCCTTATCAGCACAGATGTCCACCAAAGCACTACCATTCCCATCTACTTCAGCTGGCACATCCCACTGACCAACCACTCCATCCACTCGTACATTCCCAACTTTGTCATTCATGTC
This sequence comes from Coenobita brevimanus, assembly GCF_032717465.1. Taxonomy (NCBI): domain Eukaryota; kingdom Metazoa; phylum Arthropoda; class Malacostraca; order Decapoda; family Coenobitidae; genus Coenobita; species Coenobita brevimanus. The sequence goes on from NC_137041.1 coordinate 9,378,997, forward strand.
TCCAATCAACAGCACTCTCTCGCTCCTCTCAAACTTGTCCATACATGCCTCTACTCTCGCCCAAAACTCATCTTTCACTCTTGCCACTCGATCTTCTGTCGGGGCATACACATACAATCGCCCCTACAAGTTATGTGATTCTTTTTTTTCGACGAAGGACGAAGAAAGGCATGTGCAGAAACTTACAATGTCCCTTTTTCTTCCCGCAACAAAATGATATATGATGATCGGAGCCTTTCATATGAAGACACTGAAAAGACTAAATTAGCACTGACTTCCAACGCGTACAGTATGGGGTAGTGTTGAAATAGATGAAAGGAATAAATAAAGGAGATATTTACAAGGTACTGAAAGTGAGCATACAGGATAGAGCTAGAAGTAATGGTTTCAAACCGGATAAATTCCGTTTTAGTGAAGAGACTGGTAAAATGGGTATGGTACCAGAGTAATGGACCAATGGAATAAGCTACCTAGTGATGCAGTTGCTGTCCCTTCCACTGAGTTTCAAGCATAGGCTAAATAATCATATGACAAGTATTAGTTAGATTTTTAAACTTATCCTAATTACCGGTACTAATTAGTTGTTTTTCCTATTAAGATTTCATTACGATAGACTCTTTTCTCCTTTCGCACTTTCCTATAAAATGTCCATGCCGAAATTTTCCTATACTGTGAGGTGCCCCTTGTCACTTTTTCTTGCCGGTTTCGCCTGAAGGGCTTGGTAGGTGGGGGACAGCCTTCTTCTTTGCTATCCTTGTCTTTTTCTGGTAGTTTAGTCACACTCTTGTTGGAGCGGCCTAGCTTGCGCCAACTGGTTTACGACAGCTATCCTCTCTTCATATTATGTTCTCATGTTTTAACTCAAAATCTGCGTCACGAGTGGGAGCTGGTCGTATGGTCGGGAATCCCAACCCTGACAGAGGTGGCGTGTGCTGTTTGGTGTTTTACCCAGCTCAATATGAAGTTCAATTCTCCTGCCGGACAGACTGGTGGATTCAGGTTGTTTCCCCTTTGACCCTGTTCACCAGCAGTACAATTTAGAATCTAGATTTAAAACAACTGCTACGGGTCATGTTCTAGGAAAGCTTACGATTTACAACAAAACAGACTGGCTGCCTTAATGACCCCCATGCAGGTGACAGGCATATACCAAAATGGTCGAAGTGACGTGGGGGTCTAGGTGATGAGTGGGTCTAGGTGATGAGGGGGGTCTAAGTGATGAGGGGGGTCTAAGTGATGAGGGGGGGCCAAGGTGATGAGGGGGTCTAGGTGATAAGGGGGTCTAGGTGAAGAGGGAGCCTAGATGCTGAGGGGGTTTAGGTAATGAGGGAGCCTAGGAATGATGGGGACTTAGGTGATGAAGGGGCCTAGGTGATGAGGGGACCTACTGTAGGTGATGGAGGTAATGAGGAGGTCTGGGTGATGAGGAGGTCTGAGTGATGAGGGAGTCTGGGTGATGAGGGAGTCTGGGTGATGACGGGGCCCAGGTGATGGGGAAGTCTAGGCTAGGAGATAAGGGGATCAAGGAGATGATGGGGAAATGAAGGGACCTAGGTGATGAGGGAGCCTACGTGAAGAACGGGGTCAGTGAGATGAAGGAGGGCTGGAGATGAAGGAGGGCTGGAGATGAAGGAGGGCTGGAGATGAAGGAGGGCTGGAGATAATGGAGGTTTAGGAGAAGGGAGTACGGGAGTTGAAGGTATGACGGATATTAAGGAGATACTGAAGGGGGTCTGGGATTAGCCCTGTCCTCCTCTTCTCCTTTATTCTCTTCTTCTTTTTTGCCACCTTTATCTTCTTCCGATCCTTCATCTTCTCCTCCTCCTCCTTTTGAGCAATCATCTCCCCCAACTGCCATCTAATCAGTCCCCCCATCTCCTTCTCAATCTCACACTCCATCACCCTTTCCATCTCCCTCACCATCACCTTCTCCACCTCCTGCAGCGTCTCCATCGCCGTCTCCTTCCCCACCAGCTTCTCCATCATCGTCAACATTTCCTTCCTCTCCTCCCTCACCATCTTCCACCCATACATTCTCATCATTCTCAGTACCAGCATCTTCAGCACCCTCACCTCCATAGGGTTCTCCCTCCCCATCTCCCCCTGCTCCAATCGCTCCCACAGGATCCTCACGTGGGACTGCATTAGATAGTCACCCGTGTGCATGGTGCGTTTCACAAGCAGTCTCGCCAACCTGACCCCCATTTCCTTTCCCCTGGTCATCGCCATCCCCTTCATCTTCCTCTTCCACTCCTGCAGCCACCCGCTCTTCTCTGTCTTGTACTCCTTCTCCGGCTCACGGTTCTTTCGCCTCTGCCGTCTATTTTGCTTCCTGTGCTCCCTCTTCCACTTCTTGCCCTGCTATCTTGCGACCTCAGCGTAGTCCTTAATCACCCTTCGCAGCTTTCCGTATCTTTTCATTGTAAGTAGTTCTTTTTTTCGATTTTTTTTTTACTTCGTATCGAAATTATACTGTACAGTTAGAGAGGAATAAAATACCAGCCGATGTGCTAAACCTCTTCATAAAAACCAGATGTAGATTTTTTCTTTTTCCTCCTCCTCCTCCTCTTCTCCCAAGGTTTATAAACTTTCCACTCTGTATTGCGTACACTGTCCAGAATACAAAGCGAACGCAGAGGACAAACAAAAAAGGAAACAAAGATGAGAAAATTAACCCTTTTAAGCCAAATGACAAGTATCAACGGATGACAGGAGTGAAACCCTTGAAATACGGCTCAAAGTCTGCCCTTAACCCCTCCCTCCCTTCATTACGAGAGACGTCCCCCTACCAACAACGCTTCAAGACTGTGGGGTGTATTTTCGTCAGCTCAAGGTGCGTCCACACGTGTGCTGGAACAAGTGCTGGCAACATGCAAACACAATAACGAACAAGCTGCCAACATGCTCGGAACAGCAGGGCCCAGATCAACTGCATCACCTCCGCTGCCAGGAGGTTCGAATCTGCACTGAAATATGTTTGCATACATCTATCAAATACTGCAGCATACACGTATCCAAACATGTTGCCGGCTGCGTTGCTAACTCATGTTCGAGGAGACGTGTGGACGCGCATTTAGAGAATTTCGTAACACTTTTTCTTAAGCGATTTATTTAGACATACATTCACATTTTCTCGTGAAGATGCAATTATGCCATGTTAAAAGAAGTACATTTAATCTTTTGTTCTTTAACACAAGGACGTCATTTGCTTTGTTCTTGCTACTCTTGTACAATTATATTAGGCTACTTCGAAATGTAGACGACAAACTACAAGTAAATACCGTAGACTGGGGCAACTACGACCGGCCTGATGAAATTTGAAAATAAATAAAGAAAATATATTATAAAATTAATACAAAAATTACGATTAGATTTTTTTACATATTTAAAAATTTCAAACCGGTCGGAGTTGCCCCTTCCTCCCAGCAGTTGGATTTTCCCCATTCTACGGTATACCATCCAATAACCCCTTCACTACATCAAGTATTGCCTGGGTTAAATACAATGGTGTGGCGACAGTAACATAAAAATTAAAGACGTTCCCTGGCTAAAAGTTTAATAAGAAAAACAAATTGGTAAGTAAGAGGTGTTACGAAGTCTCCCATGTCAACGGGAATACAGTCATGACAAACATTCCTTGCATCCCTCACTTCACCCCTACGTCAGCTCTGCACACCCCAGCCCCTACCCTAACCCACCCCAGCCCCTACCCTAACCCTCCCCAGCTTTGGTACTCCACATCTGCTCCCCTTGCTTTACCCCTACCGTTCCCTGCCACAGCACTACTCCTGCAACTGCCCTATCCCTACCTATTCCCTATCCCCTACCTCATCCCTCCCTTCTCCTGCTCTATCCCAGTCCCCTAAACCAACTCCCTCCTTACCTCCCCCCTCCTCCCCCTACCCCAACTCCACCCCAACACTTACTCTACATACCAATCCCCTACCTCCCCTTGCCCTACCTCTTTACCCTATATACTAATCCCCTACCTCCCTCTGCCCTACCTCTACCCATCCAATCCCCCATCTCCTCCCCCTTCTTATCACCTCCTTTCTTCCCTTATCTTTCCCCTATCCTCCCCTACCTCTCATAACCCAGTGTTCATTCTTACATATCCCACATCCCTTCCCAATATCCCACCCCACCCTAACAGTACCCTTCCACTATCCCTATAATTACCCACCTCCCTCCCCTCACCTCTCCCCAACCTCCCCCACCCCACCCCAATCCCGCTCCGCCCGTCAACAGAAAAAAAAAAAAAAAAGTCACATTTTCAGTTTGAGGCAAAGTTTGAAGTGGATATAAGTAACTTCAAAGAGTAAGTGAAACTGGATTTTAAGGATGCAAAAATCACTCTCGCTAATAATTACATGTCAGGAAAGGGGAGAGGCAAAGCGAGGAAGGGACAGACGGAGGGAGGGAGGGAGGAGATGCTGGAGGGAGTGAGAAGAGGGGAGGTAAAGGTGGAGGAGATGAGGGGAGAGGAAAGAAGAGAGAGGAAGGGAGCGAGAGAGGGAGGAAAAGAGAGAGCAAAGGGGGAGCTAAAAAGAGAGGAAGGAAAGTTGGAAGGAAGGAGGCTGGAGGTAAGAGGAAGGAAAGGAAAGGAGAGGAAGTTGGACGCGAAGGGATGGATGAGAAAAATTAGGGAGATGAGACAAAAGTAAGAAGGAAGTGGAGGGGGGGGGGAAGTGGGAAACAGAAGGGGTTGGAAAGGGAACCTGGACAGAAAAAAGAGGAGAGGAAGGGAAGGGAAAGAAATGAGAGGGAAGAGACAAGAGGGTGGAAAAACAATGAAGAAATAAAGAGAGAGGGAAAGGAATGGAAATGAAGGATGGTAGCAAGGGGAGAAAGTGGCAGCAGGGAGAAAGAATGGGTAGAATCGGCAAGGGAGCAGAAAAGAAGGGTAAGAGGAAGAAGGGAAGGGAAAGGCACGGGAGGGGATGGGAGAGGGAGAAAGCGGAGTTAGGGGACGGAAGGGGAGAAAGGGACAGTTGGAAGCGAGAAAGTGGGAGATATTAGAGACAGAGAGTGAGGGGAAAGCTAGCCATAGGGAGAGGGGGTACGGGGAACGGAGGGGGGGCGAGACGGGGGGGGGGGGCGAGACGGAGGGGAGAGGAGGTAGTGGGGAAGAGCTAGACAGGGGGGGGGGAAAGGAGGGAGAGACGAGGGGAGGGGGGTCAGGGGGGAGAGGAAGGGGGGCGTCTGAGGGAGTGTAGAGGACTTTAATCTCTGATATGAAATTCCGGTAAAAGACCTTTCGAGTAAATTAGTTTCTATCGGTGACGGCGGCTGGAACGAGACGGTGGTAACAGGGGACCCTTCACTACGAGGCGGGGCTCTTCTACGCTGAATAACATCGTCTGTCAGTGGCGAGAATAAGATTAAGGTGTTGTCATATAACTGAGGGTTTAATGAAGACTCCTCATGGCCCACTGACGGCGGTATCTATCCAGGGGTGAATGAAACTGTCAGTCGATAAAAGAAAAAATAGCGTGTGTGTGTGTGTGTGTGTGTGTGTGTGTGTGTGTGTGTGTGTGTGTGTGTGTGTGTGTGTGTGTGTGTGTGTGTGTGTGTGTGTGTGTGTGTTTGTGTGTGTGTGTGTGTGTGTGTGTGTGTGTGTGTGTGTGTGTGTGTGTGTGTGTGTGTGTGTGTGTGTGTGTGTGAACTCTCATGTGCTGATTAAAATCGACCGTCTCTTGCAAAAACAAAGGCAATATTTTTACAGTTCTTCCACTATGAGGCGAATCCGTTCTGGGCTTAAAGATATAAAAGTTTTGTCTGTCGGTAACAAAACACAGAGAGATCAAATTTATATCTATGTCACTACGAAGAGGCACTCCTAACCTAAATGCAATCGTCCGTCAACTGTAGAACAAGACCTCAAAATGTAGTCATGGTACAGGAGGGACTGATGGAGATTTGGAGAAATTAGTTCATACAAGTGGCCACGAATGGAATAACACGATGGCCTTCAATAAGAAACGGGACTCTCCTCCTCAGAAAATAAATAAATAAAGAAGAAAAAGAAAAAAGGAAAAAAAAAAAAGTCCTGATCATTAAAGTAGATGGATCACCACTTCACTCTGATGACGTGGTTTTCATTATATTCTTGCTACATTCAGACGATTTCCTTCAGCTTGGGAAACACAACCTCGAATTGCAGGAAGAAATACAGACCTCATCAATCAGTTAGGAGATATTTTCTACATCGCATAAAATCGTCTTCCCGAGATAGAAAGAACAACCTTATAATGAGGTGGCCAAACTTAAGGGGTTAAAGAACTTAAAAATATATATAAAATAAAATAAAGATCGAGACATAGAGGTGAATATTTTACTGGGTTTTCTTCAGTTCACTTGCTCAATTCCTGGCAAAGTGGGAGTAAGGGGAAAAAAGGACGAGTAAGGGGAAATAAGGACGAGTAAGGGGAAATAAGGACGAGTAAGGGGAAATTAGGACGAGTAAGGGGAAATTAGGACGAGTAAGGGGAAATTAGGACGCTAATATCAGACTTCCATGGTTCTCTCAGATGCACAAAATCGTCTGGCGTTACTCCAATACCATAATAGAATTGTTCGGGGCATCAGTGGGTTTATGGTAACAGTATTTTCAGTATTTTCTCTCTCAGTCTCCTGTGACTCACCCAAACATGAATGAATTAGTCTGGTATTTGCTAGAATATTAGATTTATTCCGGCACTAACCTTTAAAATTTTTCCACGACTCTTGTCCCTCCAACAAAAATAAATAAATAAATAAATAACAGTTACGAAAAAGAACTCATCGTACCGGTAAGATTGTGTGTGTGTGTGTGTGTGTGTGTGTGTGTGTGTGTGTGTGTGTGTGTGTGTGTGTGTGTGTGTGTGTGTGTGTGTGTGTGTGTGTGTGTGTGTGAGAGAGAGAGAGAGAGAGAGAGAGAGAGAGAGAGAGAGAGAGAGAGAGAGAGAGAGAGAGAAACACTACGTAGATACTCCAATCAGCATATATTTCTTGTTGATTCCGGTATACACACTGTTAGACATAGTTGTATTTTACTCTCTCTCTCTCTCTCTCTCTCTCTCTCTCTCATCCAGGAGGTCAGAGTACCGCCCTTGCTATCTATATGTCTCATCACAGAATGTAGTCAGATGCAACAGAGAGGAGCCAGGTACGCTTTATCTTCGTCAGGTGTATTAAAAATTTGCCGTAAAAAAATGGGTGCCTGTTTTCCCTGGGTGATAAAACTGTAATCACAAGGACCTAAGAACTTTGTAAATTGGCTGAGGTATTGTAGGAAAGTTATAAAGAGTAAATAAAAATAACACATGCTACATGGAACTTCAAGAAATTATTACGGGAATTTGAAAGTTGTTAGAGGACTTCAAGAGGTTACAATACTATTTCCAGCGATTAGGGGTTTCCAGAAGTTGTAAAAGGGAATCTTGAGGAGGCCAAATAATCTTAAGTCGCTAGCACTTCAATACACACACTCACTTTTGATCATACTCTCTCTCTCTCTCTCTCTCTCTCTCTCTCTCTCACACACACACACACACACACACACACACACACACACACACACACACACACACACACACACACACACACACACACACACACACACACACACACACACACACACACACACCATTAAACGTGAATCACTCAATGCGACATGTGAAGTCTATGAATTTTCCTTCCCACCCAATCTGCCCATCTTAAAATACAATGCACAGAGTTCACAAAATTTTTCACAGCTTATAAAGAGTCTTCAAAACTCGACAAGAAGTTTTCCAGTTTAGTTTAAGTGTACGCAAAATAAAAACGATGATATGTCGAGATGGAAATGCACAGAACGAAGGAACATGCATACTAGAATATTTGCAAAGTTTAGCCAAAAGAAGTCTGGCCAGTCAAAACAATACCTGAAATAAGGAAGTCTGCTTGGTTGAAATACGATCATCAAAGAACCTACCGTCTTACGTTGTACTTGGGATGGACGGACCTAAAAAAAAAAATAAAGAATAAAAAAAAAATCATTAGGAGCCACCAACAGAATAAACAATGATACTGGCAGAAAACATGAGACATCGTAAGTAAATAAAACTCCATATTAACATTTTACATAAAAGGAAAAATGAGTGGATAATAAATCGTGTAAAGACAGTAACTCATCCTAATCATTATTACAATATCATCATCATCATCAACACATCACGCCAAAAGTCAACCTCAAACCATTACATAAGTGTTGAGAGAATGGGGACAGAAAAGCCTGGAGGTTCTTTCATCATCATCATCATCATCATCATCATCATCATCATCATCATCATCATCATCATCATCATCATCATCATCATCATCATCATCATCATCATCATCATCCCGCCGAAAGTCAACCTCATACCATAATAAGTGTTGAGAGAAGGGGTCGTTTCTCAGTAGGGACAGAAAAGCTTGGAGGTTACTCGTGGCATTCCATCACAAACTGTGGCACTAAACATAAATAACTGAAAATAATCTCTATCCATCACACACAGATTACCTCATTAACTACGCAAATTTGTATTCAATTTTGTTCTTTCATCAAACTGTTTAATTTAGTATCGGAGACACTTATCGAACTGGACGGGTTAGATATAATCCTTAGCAAGCTGAATAAAATTCAAGGGCATCCCATTTCTGACTCACCACTACAATTTTTAAGCTGAATAAAATCGTCTGGAGATGCCATGGATAAAGATAAAGGAGGATGTTCTATTACCAATTTTTACTACAAAGTTATCCTTCCCCAGATGAATAAAATCGTCTGAACACTGCAAAGACAATGTACGATATTAATACTGCGTTATCCTTCCTCAGCTGTAGAAAATCCGAGATTGCAGGATTAACACACGAAGGACACTCCATTCCTGACATTCACAGCCTGAGATCCTCCCTATGGTGAATAAAATCGTCCGTAGATGGGGAGAATATAGTATTAAAAAAAAAAAAAAAAAAAAAAAGCCCCATTCCTAACATCAATTTTTAGAGGGGGGGCAATCGTCTAAAACATCAGTCTAAAATCGTCCGTCCTAAGTTGGAATATACAAGGAAGTTCTTTAATCTCGCATTTAACATTACTAGTGAGAGTATTTAACATTTTTCGTGCCCTAGGTGTTTTTAAGTATGGTAAAATGGACCGATATTAAACGAAGTATAATGTATAGAAGGTAAATCGCAATCTATGAGAGAGAGAGAGAGAGAGAGAGAGAGAGAGAGAGAGAGAGGTCGTTGATGAGTAGGGACGGAAAGGCACCGAAAGTCAACCCCATCCCAAACGCCTCCTCAGCTTTAGGATAGAAAGTTATTGGGCGAAATTTTAATACGCTTTCCGGGCTTAATTCCAACAAGCTTCATTAAATAAGACATGATGCGCACAATGGGATGGTTATTGCCTTAATATGCTGTTGATTATGGCGATGGCGTCAAATGATCACACAGTTATTAGTTACTCCGCACCGGCCGTGATCAAAGAGGTCTGGGTCATCTGAGTCTCATCGGGCGGCATGGAGGAAGGTGTGGGAAATTTAGGGAAAGTGTGGGATATTTAGGTGAAGAAAATTTTGGGGTGTGTGGGAAATTTAGGTGAAGAAAATTTTGGGTGTGTGTGGGAAATTTAGGGGTATTGAGCTTCATCGGGCGGCATGGCGGAAGGTGTGGGAAATTTAGGGAAGGTGTGGGATATTTAGGTGTAGAAAATTTTGTGGGTGTGTGAGAAATTTAGGGAAAGTGTGGCAAATTTAGGTGAAGAAAATTTTGGGATGTGTGGGAAATTTAAGGAAAGTGTGGGAAATGTAGAGGAAAATTTTGGGTGTGTGTGGGAAATTTAGGGGTGTGGGAAATTTGGGAATGTGTCGGAAATTATTAGATGTTGGAAGTTTATGGAAAGTGTGGGAGACTTAGAGACGTGGGAAATTTAGGGGAAGTGTGGGAAAATTTAGGGGAAGTGCTGGGACTTTGGGGGAAGTGTGGGAAATTTAACATAAGCAGAGTATTTAGGAAAAGAGAAAATCTGCCACGAAAAAAAAAGGCAATTATGTGGAAGAAACTTATCGGGATTTGAAGATTTAATATATGTGGATGATTTTAGCTGATGGTGGAAATTTAGCACAAGTGTTGGAAATCATGGGAAAGGGGAAAATGTAGGAAGTTTGGGTACTATAGCGAAACCTGAAAACTTATTCGAATTCTGCGCACATGAAAAATTTAACGGGACCAGAAATTTTTGCACAACTATGGCATTTTAGCGAAGGTGTGAGAAAACGAGTGACATGAGGAATATTTTGTGTGTGGAAAATTAAATGTGCTTCTGATTATGGTGATAAGGTCAAATCTTCACGCGATGTTAGAGTGTGTGTGTCGCAAGTGATCAAAGGGTTCCGGGTCCACCTGAGCTGTCTCAAGTGGAATGGCGGAAGGTGCAGGAAATCTAGCGCAAGTGTTGGAAATTTAACAAAAGTAGAATATTTGGTATGAGTAGAATATTTACTTTATGGGCAATTGTACGACCTGGTAAATTTACTGTTACTTGGAAATATCGCACGTGAGGGTGAATTTTACGAAGTGGTAGGCGGAAGGCGCCAACCATCCACTCACTCAATGTAGTACTGCCTTCGGGTGAATCTACTATGAGTGCCAAGCCAAATGGTGTTCTGTAAACCACAAAACCAGTTACAATGATGGATGGTTACCAAATATCCAAATGACGTCTGGTGGCTTATTGAGTTAATGCACTCAAACTGGATTAAGAGGTAGTAATGGTTCATTGTTGACATACTACCACTCAAGAACCAGTGAGTGGCACATACTGTATATGGGAACTATGGAGAACTAGAAAATTTAGCGGAAGAAAGAAAAATATTGGCGGAACTGGCAATTTCTCCATTGGCTAAATATAAAAGTTGATTTGGAAGTTTGCACAAGGCTAGATTGAGATATTTCGTGCAAGTGTAAGGGTCTGTATTGCATAGTTCACCACAAATATTCCTAGTGTGCATGTTTATCCTTTATTATCGATATAAGCAGCACAAATATAAAAGGCAGGTAAGGTCAAGGTACAAGAAAGCCTCCTAAGCTGATGAAAGCACAGATCAAGTCTCCTGGGTAGAGTTACGACGGGAACTTCAGTCTGTTTACATTAATTTTCTTGTACCAGGAAGACGATGAAAACTTTATTAGACTTGCGAGCGTAATTGAGTTTTCTGTGTATTTTTATAGCACTCCATTCTGACATTTCCAGTGCCAATCCAGCTGCACTTTTTCTGCAAGCAATCATACCAAGTATATTTTTCAGCAAGCCAGCATATCATATAATTTCCCGTGGCGTGGATGGAGATCAGAATTTTTTTCTTGGGGGGGGGGAGCAGGGGGTTACCGAAGTGTTTATTTTCAATTTCTGCGCCACTCTCCAGAGTCGTTCAGTGTCTTTAATAACATGACTGTATACGATACGGAAGAAGGTGCACAGAGCAAGAACGGAGGAGTAAATACCGAAGTCATAACATCAGTGAACATCACTTACAACTGCTCAGTTCGGGTAGTCAGTCTTTCCTATTGTCCATAATCTCCGGCTTTTTAAAGTGTCCAGGTATCTCAAAACCAATGAATCTTGAGTCTGGTTTTCATTTACTCAACGTTCTTCAGAAGGAACACACTGCAGGCTTTCGGTCTTTGTTTTTTTGTTCTTTCAATTAAAAATAACATGAACAAATTTTCACACATGACACGATAGCAGAAGACGAAGAAGAAACCAAGAACAGCAGAGGAGTGAACAAGGGAGAACCGACAGCGCCAGTCAACATTATTTCCATACCAAGCTCCACACGTAAGACTCACTCATACTGTTAGGGACACAAATGGCACGAAAGGTAAAAGACCGAGCAAGAAGAAGCTCAGATCAGGAGGAAGAGTAAATATATTAGCAACCAATCATTTTTATTCCTGTCACCTCCAATTTCTACATCACTCCCTCCGTCGCTCAACTGCAAACATAACAAAAGCCAGCATAACAGGAAGCATACAAGGCGGTACAGTGATGAAGAAAGGACCAAAAGGCAAAAAGTAACAGTAAAAGTAGTTACAACCCCAAGCTCATCTAAACGTGAACCCAGAGGACCGCAGGACGAAGTTGCCATTTTTCTGCAGTCTACCGGCCTCCTTTTGGGGGACAGGGAAAGAGATGAGCGGCGTTTACATAATCAGGCGGTGAAGTAGGCCGGTTATATCAATGCCACCACCTGAAGGCATCCCTCTCCATAGTGCCAGGCAACCCGCTTCACTTCTCGACTTCACACAAACTAAGGGGAACACCAACACGGCCCAACCCACACAAAGACACGAGTTACAAGCAGAACGTAACTCTGGTAATTTATTCCCTGTGTCCTAGGCTCATAATTACGTTCTGTCTGGAGACGGGGAGGGAGAGGGAACTGGGGAAACGGGAAAAGGGGAAATAGTGATGAAGAGCATATAAAGGGAAGAAGGTAAAGGGGAGACGTGAAATGATAAAATGGGGAAAGAAAACACTGGGATAGGGACAGGAGAGAAGAGAGGGAAAGAAGGACGACAGAGTGTAGGTAAGTGGAAGAAGGAAAATGCGAAGAGAAAGAAGGAAGATAACGAAAAGGAGGGAAGAGGACAGGGAGGAGGAGATGACGAAAGAAGAGAAGATGACTGAGAGCAGATAGAGAGAACGCAATGGGTAGAAGAGAGGGGATAGGGTACAGGGGAGACGTGGCAGGGATGAGAACAGAGAGGACAGAAGAGGAGGAGGAAACGAGGAGAGAAGAAGGTGACACACAGCAGACAAAGGGAAGAAGGTAATGGGGACAAAGGGAACAGAATAGGAAGGAGAGAAGAGGAGAGAGAAGGAAATGGAGAGAGATGAGGAAAAGAGAGAGAAGGAAATGGAGAGAGATGAGGAAAGGAGAGGGAGGGATTTTACAAGGACAGCAGGAGAGGAAGGAAAACATAGGGAGTGAAGAGTAGAGGGTGGGGGAACTAGAGGAGAGGGAGAAGAAACTAAGGAGAGATGAGAACAGGGAAGGATTTGGTGGAGAGAGTAGGATGGGGGGGGGGGGAACTAGGGACAAAAGAGGAGAAAGAGACAAAAAGGGAAATAAGATACTGGGAAGGGAGGAAGGGAAAGTGACATTCAGAAGCACGTGAAGAAAAGATTAGGGAAGCAATGAGTGATGAAAAGAGGAGGAGGGTAAAGAAAGATACTGGAAGAGGAAAGGTAAGACCACTGAAATCGAGGAGGGAGGAAGGCAAAAAGGCGATAGGGAAAGAAAAAAGAAAGGTAAGGAGGCAGAATTAGCAGATATGGAAGAAAGTGAGAGAGAAAAGCAGGAAGTGGAAGGAAAAGAGGAGATGGAAAGAATATATGAGGGAGAAAAAATATGAGGAATAGAAGAGACCAATGGAAAGAAAAAATAGAAAGGGAGAGAGAGAGAGAGAGAGAGAGAGAGAGGGGGGGGGAGGGAGGGCAAAAGCTTATCAGATGTATCAAAAGTCAAAATGGTGTCAGAACGATAGAAGTGAACGAAAATAAGAGCTAGAAAGGAAAGCAACACAAGGAGGGGCAGATGGAGGGGGAAGATGAAAGAAAGGAAGGCAAAAAGATGATAAACGAGGGAGGAAGCTGAGAAAGACGAAGGTAAGTCATTAGGAGACTGGGAAGGTAAGGGTATAAAGGTAAGAAAGAAAATATGCGTAAGTGTGAGGAACAGAAGACAGTGGGAATGGGGTAACAGGGAAAAATTGTACAGAGAGCAAATACTGGGCAGAGGATATGGGATTTTCAGAGAGAGAGAGAGAGAGAGAGAGAGAGACAGACAGACAGACAGACAGACAGAGAGAGCGAGCGACTGGGAAATTGACACACACACACACACACACACACACACACACACACACACACACACACACACACACACACACACACACACACACACACACATTCAAGACACAAAGGGTCCCACAAGCCCAGGGTTGCCAAGTCGCACCCTGCTCTGCCCGCGGAAACCCAACTGAAAACCAGCCCAAAAGTAGCCCAACACCAATAATTATTTTAAAAATCCTCTATTTATGCGAAATTAGTGTTTTATATTAATAATTCATATATAGGTCCCTATTAATGCCTGAAATGATCACTTGATTCACTTAAACTTTCCCTATTTCCCATAAAAACACTATTGCCCATAAAACAACAATGATTCTGTTGAAATATACTTATCATTACACTAGGTAATACAACATGCAAGTGAAGGTATTTTCTCTCCCTCTGAGTCAACTTTCCATCACACTTATATTATTCAAAAATCTATATGATCATCATCACTGTGTTTCGTTGCTGTGTACGTCATATGTGAAATTTGCTAACATAATTTTATTTGTGAAATCATTACAACAGATTTTATGTCCGCATATTGCTCTAACATGAAGAGTGTTTTCAACTGTTTCATGTTGCTGTCTGTTTCTTCATTTACTTTTCACTAAATTATACTGAGAGAAAATCCTCTCTACTGCAGCAGTGCTTGCTGGCAACGATAATTGGGATAAAACAAAACTCTCTCCGGAGTCTCCGCACTGGCTGCATCCACTGGTCCCTGTGGGAGTATTAGGGGGTCTCTCTCCGCCATATGTTTAAACTCTCTCTCTCTCTCTCTCTCTCTCTCTCTCTCTCTCAGTATATTGTCGTGATGTGGTTTAACTCCATACTAGCCCAAACACCGCGACAGTTTTCAAACCAGCCCAAAAAACCGCAACCCGCGACCGGTAAAATCTGCCCGCGGAAGAGCTTCAAAACGAGCCCAATTTGGCGGGAAAACCGCGACCTTGGCAACCCTGCACAAGCCACACATTAACTCTCTCTCTCTCTCTCTCTCTCTCTCTCTCTCTCTCATTAACATCCTCCTCGCCCCCATAGTTCAATGGAAACAAACTATGCAGTGCTCTTGGCCCTCATATCTCTGCATACCTGGGCTTGGCTGGATTATATTAGGTTAGGTTAGGTTGGATTAAGTAAGGTTGGGTTGGGTTAAGTTAGGATGGGTTGGGTTGGGCTGGGTTGATATACACAGGACTAGGTTGACTTTATTTCAGTCGGATTTTGTTGGTTCGTGTTTGGTTGGGTTAACATTGGTTAGGTAGGTATGGTTTGACTTAGGTTGGGCTGCTGTAAGGTTAAGTAAGGCAAGGTAAGGTAAGGTAAGGTAAGGTAAGGTAAGGTAAGGTAAGGTAAGGTAAGGTAAGGTAAGGTAAGGTAAGGTAAGGTAAGGTAAGGCAAGGAGAGGCAAGGCAAGGCAAGGCATGGCAAAGTAAGGCAAGGCAAGGCATGGCAAAGTAAAGCAAAGCAAGGCATGGCATGGCAAGACAAGGCAAGGTAAGGCAAGGCAAGGCAAGATAAACAAGTTATATTCTGGTTAGGTTAAAGTAGGTAAGGTCATATCAGACTGAGTTAGATTACGCAGAGCCAGGCTTGGTAAGATTAAATTGCCTTAGCTTGGTCTGCGTTCGAGCTAATAAACGCGGAACGGGAGGAAGACTATATTTATCCAGCCAGGGGAAGAGTTATTGGTGCAAGAGGAAACTGTATATTCCGACGGGGAGCAATTTATTCCACAGGTGTGCTGGGAAGGTGCTCGCGGGAAGGCCTTGATATCGCGCAGCGTCAGGTAGCGAGAGGGAATTATTTCGCTACATCAGAAACGGGAGATTTTCTGGTATATTTTGGCAACAGAGGATTATTCTGAGTACTCTGGTATTTTTAGGTATGGATGGGATTTATTTCGCCACACCAGGAAGAGGAATATTCTAGTACATTTTGCCTTCGGAAAGGATTATTTTGACTATTCTGGAATTTTTACTTACTGAGAGACTACTGTATTTCGTAACTTAGAGGGCGAATTTTCTGGTTTATTTTGCCATCAGAGAGGATTATTCTGATTACTCTGACATTGGGAAATATACAAAATATACCGTATTTGCCGATGCTTAAAGCCTGTGAGATGGAGCCAGGATTCAATGGGACTTGCATGATGCTGGAATTTTTTGGTATATTATGCTATCAGTGAGAATTACTCTGGTTATTTTGGTCTTTTTAGGTACTGTGGGATTTGTTTCACAACCTGGAGTAGGAATTTTGTGGTATATTTTGCCATTACCAATGATTATTTTGATTACTCTAGCCTTGGAGGAATGCAAAATCTCTCTCTCTCTATATATATAATTATGTAAGTGGAGAGTGTTAGGATACTTCTCATTACTCCTCTGTTTACTTCTATACTGACATGCAAGTCTCTCTCTCTCTCTCTCTCTCTCTCTCAGCCCGAGGGAGAGGTATCAGGGGACTGGGGACCGATCTGGAGTGGGTGTGGCACTCTCTGCTAACCACATTACCACCGCCCACTCCACCACCACCACCACCACAACTACCACCCCTCCCGCTGCACCCCTCCTTCAATCCCTCCACATTTCTTCCTCCTCCTTCTCCCCCTCCACCTCCCTATCTCTTCCATCTCTTTGTCAGTCCCTCCACTTCCTTTTTTTTTCCCTCTCAATCCTTTCCTTTTTCTTTTTCTCAATCCTTCAACCTACCTTCGTCTTCAACCTCTCCATCAACCTCTTCATCTTTCTTTCTCCTTCTCTCCCTCAATCCCTCTACCTCCCTTACTATTACTCCTCTTCCTCAATCCTTGCACCCCACTTCCTCTTCTTCCTCCCCTTTAATCTCTCCATCTTCCTTCCTCCTCCTCTCTCCGTTACACCCTCCACCTAGCTTCCCCTCCTCACTACCCCAACCCCACCCTCGTTCCTCTTCCACCCTCTCCCCTCTACTTCTACTCTCCCTCTTCTTCCTCTTCCTCTTTCCCACTCTCCTGCATCCCCTGCAATGGTCTACATCCTCCCCTCCCCCGAATTACATCCTTCAAATTCCCCACCTCCCTACCACTCTCCCCCTGCTCACTCTCTCTCTCTCTCTCTCTCTCTCTCTCTCTCTCACACACACACACACACACACACACACACACACACTTTCCTTCATCTTCCTCCTCCTCCTCCTCCCACCCACCCACCCACCCACCCACCCACCCACACACACACACACACACACACACACACACACACACACACACACACACACACAGTCCAGAATGAGGTGGGCGAGTTAATAAGCTTAGTGCAGAGTGAAGTGACAAGTCGATATGAGGAGAGCTAGACCAACACTCATTGCCAGTGGGCGTGATTGGAAAAGCTGTCAAGTCAACTGAAGAAACCCCTAACCTGACCACACCTGACTTCAACCTAACGACCCAACACAATGCCTAACGCTGTACATAATGCCAACCTGAACTAACCAACGTAATACTTAACGCTGTACAAATCGTTAACCTGGCGACTTAACCTGATCAACACAATACTCCACACTGAATAAATCGCTAACCAGAACTGACCTGATACAACCTAACACTCAACAATGTACAAATCCCAAACTGAGCTAATGTAAGCTAACTTAACCTATCCTCACCTCATCTGACCTCACCCAAACTAATTTAATCTGAATAACACTAACCTAACCTAACCTGACCCACCTTAATCCGCCCTGAACAATCGTAATATATATTCAGGCAAATTTATGACCTGACAGTAAAAAACAACCCAATCTAACTTAATTAATCCTGACCTGATGAAATATAACTTTACCTACCCTCACCAGATCTGAAATGAACTGTTTTGATCTACCTTAACATTAACATAAGAGAACAGTTTAGTCTTCAACACTTTCAGATTATTTTTAAATCTCACGGGAAGAGACAGCAGTATCATTATTTTCAAGCACACTCGAGAAATCTGCTCTAAAAATTCTCTTTGAAACCCGAAACAGACATCTAATCGTGATCTATAAAGAAGTCCTTAAGTCCTTCGTGCATATTATGTTCTTGAAACCACTACATTAATCAACTCATGGTAAGAGATACAATTCGCACCTTCATTTGCCCCCTCAATAATGGAAATAAGTTATAAGTTGAACAGAATTACCAAGAAGTGTCTATAATGAAATAAAAATGCGACATCATAAATCAATTAATGGCAAACTCTAGAAAAGTGCTCTAAATAATTCCCTCAGAAACCTGGAAGAAATTTTGAACCGTGACCAATAAAGAGTACCGTACCTTAAGATTGTGGACTATTATGATCAAAAGCTTACCCTGAGCTTACCGATACTTAACCACCGACTGTGACAACTGACGACGCTACACGAAAGGTATATGTGTTGGATATACGAAGCACAACAAGAGGGTGTGAAAAGGTAGAATATTCTCTGACCTTCAGGGAGTAATGAGATGGCTTCAACCACACGTTCTGTTCCTATCATAGACAGATAGTGATAGAATGGATAGTATACTTGTTAGGATTTGTCAGGAACGTTTCACATGGACATCTCTCAGGCATCCAGATTTCACGCATCTCCCCCAGACCCCCAAACCAGCACCTCCCTACCCTCCTCCATCATCCATTAACTCCCCCTTCTCCATCCTCCACTAACTCCCCCTCCCCATCTCCCTACACACTCCCTCCCTGCCTTTCTCCATCCCCTACAAACTCCCCATCCCTATGTCCCTCCACTCTCTCCCCCTACCTTTCCCCCATCTCCCTCGATTCCACCCAACCGAACTACTGCACAACAACAACTTACGAACGAGGGGATCTGACAAATCGGTGTGTCTAAATGCAGCACATGTTACAATAATAAAACAGTCAATAAAAAGAAATACTGTGATGAGGCTGAATGCATTAGATTTAGATAAAATTTTCCTCTTCTTATTTTCATCCCTATCCCTCTATATTCGACTCGATTTTCCTCTCCCTCTCCCATTTGCTTCCCAAGTTCCCCCTTCCACCCTCTTTTCATTCATCCTCTACTCCACCTTTTCTCTTTTTCAACTTATGCTAAACACTTTCTCTCTCTCTCTCTCTCTCTCTCTCTTTCTCTCATTCACTTTCTTCCTTCACTCTATTCCTCACTTGCCCTTTAACACAGACTCTCTCTCTCTCTCTCTCTCATTCAACTTTTCCTCACTTACCCTTTAACACAGACTCTCTCTCTCTCTCTCTCTCTCTCTCCCTCTCCCTTCCCTCTCTCTTCTCTCATTCTCTCCCTCACGACCCTCCCTTCATATCGTGACCATTTCCTCATCCAAAATTAATTCTCCCCGCCGTAAAAATGGCATCAGGCACGGTCCGTTTATGAGCCCCAGTATCAATCATCCATTCCCACTAATTACCTTTTTCACGCTCCAGTATTTCAGGGGAAGGTGTGGGGAGGAAGAGGGGAAGTGTGGGGTGTGGGGAAGGATGAAGGGTGAAGAAGGATGAAGGGTGAAGAGTGGGGGTGGGGAAGTGGAAGGGTGAAGGTGGGGTTCGGGAGGTCGGGCAGTGGAAGGATGAAAGTGGGGTTGGGGAGGTGGGGAAGTGGAAGGGGGAAGGTGGGGAAGTGGAAGGGGGGAGGTGGGGAAGTGGAAGGGGGGAGGTGGGTAAGTGGAAGGGTGAAGATGGGGTTGGGGAGGTGGGGAAGTGGAAGGGTGAAGATGGGGTTGGGGAGGTGAGGAAGTGGAAGGGTGAAGGTGGGGTTGGGGAGGTGGGGAAGTGGAAGGGTGAAGGTGGGGAGGTTGGGAAGAGGAAGGGTGAGGTTGGGGGTGTGGAGGTGGGAGTGAGTACTGTGGGGGTATGGTTTTTTTTTTATTTTTTATGCAAGGAAGAAGGAACCAAAGGCCATGAGCCCGCAGTAACAGTTCCCTCCAAGAGAAAAACAAAATACAAGAGAGAGCCAAATTCAAGATCCGATCATTTTGAGATGCCTGGACACACTGCGTTTGAAAGACTGGAGATCATAGGCAGCAAGAAATACAGACATAGGGAGACAGTTCCAGAGCTGACCTGTTGCATAAATGAAAGACTGCGAGTAACGGTTAACTCTTGCATTAGAGAGTTGGACAGAAAAGGGATGAGAGTTCGCTGCCAGACGGGTGCTACGCGCCCGTCGTAAAGGTGGATGAATGCAAGCAGACAGTTCAGAGGAGCAGTGACCATTAAAGTAGCGATAGAAAAGAGATAAAGATGCAACAGTGCGGCGAGGAGACAGAGGTTGAAGGGAGTCAGTAAGAGGAGGAGAGTTAATGAGACGAAAAGCCTTTGACTCCACCCTATTGAGAAGAGCTGTATGTGGGGAGCCTCCCCACACATGAGAGTTGTCCTCCACATAGGGGCGGATAAAACCCCTGTATAAAGTCAACAATTGTGCAGGGGTAAAGAAAGAGCGGAGTCGGCTTAGCACACCCAATCTCTTGGAAGCAGATTTACAAGAGCTGTAATATAATCTTTCCAAGATTAGTCCCGAGTAAATGAAACCCCAAGCATGTTCAAGGATGATGCAGGATTAAGCTGAATATATTAAACATTAGTGGGTATACCTGTGGAAGATTTTGTCGGGGTGATAGGTGTAAGAACTGAGTCTTAGATGCATTAAAAACAACCATATTATTTTAACCCCAGTCAGAGATACGAGCCAAGTCAGACATTAGGTGTGCCATAGCCTCATCCAACTGTTAAGATGGGCGTTGCGGGAACCGAATGGAAAGGTGAAAGGTGGAGTCATCAGAGTATGAGTGGATAGGGTTAGATGCACAGCTTAGAAGATCATTGATGAATAAAAGGAAGAGAGTTGGTGATAGGACAGAGCCCTGAGGAACAGCACTGTTGATAGATCTAGAAGAAGAACGATGGCCGTCTACAACAGCGGCTATAGAACGACCAGAAAGGATGCTAGCGATGAAGGCACAGATAGAAGGATAGAAACCGTAGGAGGGCAGTTTGGAAATTAAAGATTTATGCCAGACTCGATAGAAAGCCTTTGAGATGTCAAGTGCAATGGCAAAGCTTTCGTCAAAGTCCCGAAAGGAGGATGACCAGGAGTCTGAAAGGTAGGTGAGAAGATCGCCAGTGGAGCGTCCCTGACGGAACCCGTACTGACGATCGGAAAGAAGGTTGTGATAGGAAAGATGCCTTAAAATTTTTCTATTGAGAATTGACTCGAAAACTTTTGAAATACAGGACGTTAAAGCAATTGGGCGATAGTTGGAGGGTTGGGAGTGGTCACCCTTCTTTGGGACTGGCTGAATGAGAGCAAACTTCCAGCAAGAAGGAAAGGTACAAGTTGACAGACAAAGGCGAAAGAGTTTGCCTAGGCAGGGTGCAAGCACAGAAGCACAGTTCTTGAGAACAAGAGGAGGGACCCCATCAGGCCCATATGCCTTGTTAGTACTGAGGCCAGTGATGGCAGAAAATACATCAACTGAAGAAATATTAATGTCAGCCATGAGGAAGTCAGAGGGGGGAAGTGATGGAGGAACAGCACCGGAATCGTCTAAGGTGGAATTGGAGGAGAAAGTTTGTGCGAAGAGATCTGCTTTGTCAGTAGAAGAAATAGCTACAGAACCATCAGAGTAGAAATGTGGAGGGAAGGATGATGAGGTAAAGTTGTTAGAAAGATTTTTGGCAAAGTGCCAGAAGGAGCGGGAAGAATTCGAGTTGGAGAGTTGAGAGCATTTAGTATGGATGAAATTATTTTTGACAGAGCGAAGAACAGACTTGGCACGATTCCGGGCAGAAACGTAAAGATGATGTGATTCAGGGGTGGGTTGGCTCCGGTACCTTTTTTAGGCCGTCTCCTTGTTGCGGACAGCATTAGAACAAGCGTGATTAAACCAATGCTTTCTTGCGTTAGTCAAAGGATATGAGAAAGGAATGTATGCTTCCATGCCTGAGAGAATAACCTCCGTAATGCGCAAGGCACACTCAGATGGCTCCCGGCCATGGAAGCAATAATCATTCCAGGGAAAATCAAATGCAGAGGTGGGGATGGGGAAGGGGAAGGGTGCAGGTGGGGAAAGACAAGGGTGGAGAGTGAGGGGAAGTAGGAGTGCCAGAATCTAAGAGTGAGACGAAGTGGGGAGGTGAGACTGGGAAATGAGGACGCGTTTGGGGTGGAGGTGAGGATTGAATGGGGGTCTGAGACTGGATTTAGAAGTAGCTTAAGATGAGGATGTCAATGAGGAAGAGATGGGTGGAGAAACTGGGGTATGGGAAATTGTGATGGTGAGTTGTGGAGCGGGACAGGGAATTTAAAAGATAATAAAGGTTAAAAGTGAGTATGGGAAGTGCGGGGATGTGGAATTGTGGATGTAAGAGTGAGGTGCAGTAGGGTGTGGAGGTGGGGGCGGAGTATGAAGTGGAGGTGGTTGTACGGGGATATGAAGGTGGGGTGGTGGTGGTGGTGGGATAGTGTGGAGTACGACAATGGAGTGGAGGTGGAGAAGTGTGGCATCATGATGTAGTGTGGGGTAAAACACTGGAGTGGAGGTGGGGATGGAGAAGTGTGGTGGCATGATGATGTAGGTGAGGTAGCGTGGGAGTGCGGGTGGTGTGGAGATTGGGGGTTAGTTAGTGCTGGGATATGATGCTGAGGTGGAGATCGGGTGGTGGGGATCGGGTGGGGATGTGAGAGGGTGTGATGGTGGGGTGGAGGAGTGAAATGAGTGGGGTGTTACGGTATGGTAAAGACTGGGATGAGCGAGAGGTGAGTTATGGGATGGAGGTGTGATTTTTGGAGTGAAGAGGTCAGGTTAGGAGTGGGATAGACTGGCTCAGTGTCGTATCCTAGGCGACACAGGAGATTTCGTTTCACGTCTTCCTCAGCGATTTATTTTGTACAGTACATCTATTTACCTTAAGTAAGAGGATAACCAAAGAAACTACTCCACCGGGAAACATCTTTATAAATATTCGGGGCAACCCTATCTCTTTATCCTCTTATACGTTACTGAACCAAACTAGGCAGATACTGAAAATGCCTAAGTAACATAAGAAAAATATATCAACATGTAATATGCATAAGAAATCACCAAAAGGTCCCACTGAAATCTCCCACGCCTCGTAAAACACGGCCCTAGGAGTGTTAAGATTTCAGACAGCCTAATACTTCCCCGCTTCAGTACTAACACAATATACAACTTAGAAACAATACACAAGGCTACACTCTCACTGTAATCTCGCTCTTCACACCACAAAACATTCATCGCAGGCATAACACTCAAACATACAATCCTTCAACACAACCCACAAAAAAGATCTCTTGGGGAGCTAGATTGAAGTTACTAGTTTCCCTCGGTCCACCTGTTTTACGTCCTGCTGAGGCTGCAGACATCAACTGTGAGAGGTGCTTCCAATACTGACTGACTGAATGGAACAACTAAATTAAAAGTTCTCAGAGACCAGAGTGACGATGTGGTTTAAGACTGACTCCGACCTTCACCTTCAATCGATGTGCACCAAAACTGAATCGTTAATCCCATCTAGACACACACACACACACACACACACACACACACACACACACACAAGCGCCAAGTCTGATCCAGGTCAGACCAGGCATTCATGAGTTATACCGCCCTGAACTCTGACCTTGACCCGTGCCCTTGACCTCTGACAGATCGGCAAGATAATCGAACCACTCTTTCCACGAACATCAGGCACTGTATGAGCCAGTTTCAATACAAGTCGGGTCAGTTATTCACTAGATATTTAACATGCATTACAGCCACACAGATAACAGCAACACACATACAAGCTACACATATACACCTACACAGATACCAAGATAGAAGCGAACTCGATCACTAACCCATGCATTCTGTATCGCTCATAATGAGGGCGCCACTGACCTGAAGAGATTAATGGAGATTCTTTACAATGGATTCAATACGGATTAACGGAGCTATAATGCCTTCACTACGAGACATCCACCACAGGCTGAAATAAACTCATATAACGTCTGAAAATATAACAGAAAGACGTCATTGTACTGGGCAGAATAAACTCTTTTGGTGGTATATATATAAAAAAAAAAAAAGTTATCGTTGTGAAAAAATCAGTTTCATCACAAACAAAAATACAAAATATAAGCAACATCCCGAAAACCCAGGCCAAGAACATCAGGTCAAAATACACCAAAAACACAACGCCATGCCAAAAATAAACATCAAGCCAAAAACAACCACCACGCCAAAAACATCAAGCCAAAAACACCACGCCAAAAAACACCACGCGAAAAACCCCTCGCCAAAAAAACACCACGCCAAAAGCACCGCGCCAAAAACACATCTTCTGTACATTAAAGTATTAATTTGCTTTGCGCAAGTGTACAATTTATAGTTCTCTAAAGCAAGGTCCTGTAACACATTAACTCCTGCTTACACCATTAGTTATAAAGGGAGATCTAATAACAGGAACTATTACGCTTCACAGTTCTCTTTACATTCACTTTATGCAACAGACACTAATTCACATTTAATGTATTGTTTACACTCATAATGTCATTGATTTCTAATGTCTAACACAGAGCAAGATAATGTTTCATCATATGTTTGCTTCAGTATTCGAGATGTCTTATCGTGTAGCAATATTTTTCAACATGTATCTTGCCTAACCTTTTTCACTTAATCCCCAAATAAAATTACACGAGCCAATAAAACTTCGACCCCCTAGATAATCATTTCAATGTTAATGGTACCCTCGTGCATGAAGTGGTTATTTTCTGGCGACAGTTTATACCGATTATTTTTTGTGGGATCATAAATGTGGAGAAAAGCAAAAGGAGAGGCGAGGGAGAGTGAAAGCAGAGCTGAAATATAGTAAAGTTTCCATCACCACTAGCGTGATAAGTTACATTAAAAATCTGCTCAGTCATTCAGGTGTCTACGAGAAGCGTGATAACAGACGGCGGACAAAAAATGTACATATATATATTTAAAATGATAAAATAAAATAAATACCTACTCTGCCCACACGGTAAAGGAGGGTTTGATCTTGCTAAACTGACGCCATGCTTCTGAAGTCGTTAGCAGGGCTGGCAGTAAATGGTACAATTGCTAACTCTGCCATCTGTTTATAAACCAAGCACAGCGAGAGTTCTAATGCAATTACCAGTAACTGCACATTTCCAAAGACATGACCAGAGACAAATGCACTGTATCAACCAAATGTACACTTATACTTACAGTTCTTGCAGTCAGACGCCAAGAACACAGCGTACCTGCAATACGAATACATAATTAGCAATAGGAAAGAACATTGTTTTTGTTTCCACTCCTTTGGTTAAGAATTGTTTCAAAGCCAAATCTCACTATACATTAGCGTTCTTACTACCTGTCTTTGTGAAGTTTAAATAACAATAAAACCATATAGTATATCTTTTCATTACCACAGAGTTAGAGTAAATAACAAAGACCATGACAAATAAATAACAACACTAACACTGAAACAAGATGATGAAGCGTCTCCAGTTTCCAAACTCTTCATCACCATCACCACATAGGCAAACATTATGACGCCTGCACAAGGTAACACGAGCCAGCACTAGAGAACAGAGGGCGTGTGATTGACTGACAGATAGACAGACGGGTAGATGGATGGGTGGATGGATGGACGAATGGGTAGAATGATAAGAGACAGACTAATACAGATCTCTCTCTCTCTCTCTCTCTCTCTCTCTCTCTCTCTCTCTCTCTCTCTCTCAACTACTCAATACATGCCTCTAACTTTACCTAGAACAAAGCCGATAAAAAGACACCCACGTCCCACCCATCGGCAGAACGGGTGTGCAATCGATCCAGCTCTCTCTCTCTCTTGTTGTCCACTCCACCCTGTTTGCCTTCCATTACTTCAACTGCCCTCCAACATATTAGCTTCGTTGCATATTTTTCGCGGAGTTTGTTTACCCCCCTTCAAACTCCCTCCTCACCCCCTCCCCTCACCTCCCTCCCCCGTCTCCAGCATGGAACTGTGTAACATGTGTTTTTGTTTGCGCAAGGGCAGGTACGAAAAATTATTCCCCCCCCCCCAAATCAGGCAAGAGAAGAGTATGACTGTATTTGTGGGTATATAGCTAGAGAGAACGTGGGTATATCATGCAAGAGAGGACTTCGTGGGTATATAATGGCAGAAAGTGGGTATACATGCGAAAGGGAAGTGCATGTCTATATTCGTTGGTATATCATGCTAGAGAAATGCACGACTGTATTCGTGGGTATACCATCCAAAAGAAATGTATATGATGGTATTCGTGGGCATATCAAGACACAGACGCGCACGACTGTATATGTGGGTGAATCATGCCAGGTAGAGTGGTGCAACTGTCCGTGAGAGTGGGGATAAGACCTATTTGTGACATTCAGGGGTATTTAGTTCCCAGGCACGTGTATGAAGACAGTCCATCAGAATCACCATCGTTATTACCATCATCCTCTTTCCCTCACGCAAATGCATATGGCAGCTATTTTCTATTTCATTCATCCCTTCAGCCACGGGAAATTATGTATACCTGGCTAACATAAAACAATTTACAAGACATTCTCGGGTTTAAGCATTACAGTACATACATTTTCTGCATCAGCATCAAAATATTCATCATTATTAGATTATGCCACGAAAAAGTATACTGTTTATGAAAAACAAAGAACTGGTTTGCGACGCTTGAATTTATGTCAACTGGAATATGATGCGTAAATAATGGTAAGTAGCTGTGTCAATGATGAAAACAGATTTACGTGCATTTCCTGGTATTATTTTCAGTGAGAGTTTTCATTCTTTTCCAATGGCGTCTGATTACACAAAAAAATATATTGATGAGATGATGAAAACAGAAGTGACAATACATAAAATAACAGGGAAAAAGTGATCTGATTTAGATGAACGTCAGAAAGAACAAATTCGTAATTAAAATAAGGAAGGATGAATCGCTGCCTGATATGGGGACCCGATGATGCACTGGTTAGCAAGTCCAGGTCGCAACAGGAAGAACTTGAGGTAGATTCTCGTGCCGGTCATAGGGTTGGATAGAATTTGCTTCCCTCTTGACCCTGGTTTTTCTACGGGAAGGCTGCGACTTGGATAAAATGTGAGACTTCCTTGATGACCCCCTTGTAGGCGATAAGTAATAATTTCCGAGTCTTTTTCTTATTTATCATGCTGAGAGAGAGAGAGAGAGAGAGAGAGAGAGAGAGAGAGAGAGAGTACGTCCTCATGCATTCTAAGACTACTGAAGTTAAAAGTACTCATTTTCTGATATTTCTATTCTACTGTCTGGCGCTCAATATCGGAGTTAACGTAATAAAAACAGACAATATTACTGTTACCTCACTCCATCCTTGGGTGTGAAAATAGCCATGATGACAGTGATGATGAGTATTCAGGTTGGATTTGTTTATTTCGAAACACCGATTCCTTGGCGGTTTATTTTGCGTAGTATACCTTGACCCCCTGACTGGCAGAATTGCTCTCAGGTGTCCGTAAGCGTTTGATACTGACCTAAAGGGAAAAAAAAAGTGGGGCCTCAGCAGTAAAAAGTTTAAGATATTTTGAAATACTGTGATTCTTCCAAGCTGAATGAAACTGTCTGATGTTAAACCACTTTCTCTCTCTCTCTCTCTCTCTCTCAGGATGACTCGCCCACTCGCTCAATTTTGTTCACGCGTCAAAGCTTTTTAATATTCACTATTTTGCCTGTCATATCATAGTTCATATCGAGAGACAGATTAACAGAAATATACTGTAGATGGGAAGATAGACAGATGGATTGATAGTTAGATAGATAAAGACAGATAGATGGACAGATGGACAGAGGTAGGTAGATAAACAGACAGACAAACAGACTGATAAAGATAGACAGACATATATACAGACAGACAGATGGAGATAGATAAAGAGTATATAGCAAGAGAGAGAGAGAGAGAGAGAGAGAGAGAGAGAGAGAGAGAGAGAGAGAGAGAGAGAAACTACAATATTTCCAAGGACTCGAAAAATCTAGCGTTTTAAAATACTTCGCTTTCTATCCAATACATTTCAGATTGCCAATATTTTGTCTCTTTCGCAATCCTGTTCAAAGGGTTAAAAGTATTATCTGTGTAAAGAGTTTTTGATTACAAGGCGCCTATGTTTGTGTTTCTGTCTGGATTTCTCTGTCTTTGTCTGTCTGTCTGTCTCTCTCTCTCTCTCAATCAATCAAGCAAGCAACCAACCAATTTCTCTCTCTCTCTCTCTCTCTCTCTCTCTCTCTCTCTCACACACACACACACACACACACACACACACACACACACACACACACACACACACACACACACACACACACACACACACACACACACAAACAACCCCCATCCACCCCGACAAACTCGAACTGAAAGATGATTATATTTACCTGACAAAGATGATTATATTTACCTGACAGAAAGATGATTATATTTACCTGACAGAAAGATGATTATATTTACCTGACAAAGATGATTATATTTACCTGACAGAAAGATGATTATATTTACCTGACAGAAAGATGATTATATTTACCTGATACAGCGGGAAACACCACACACACCTGAATACACCGGGTCTGTGAGTGAGGGTGATGTGCATGACGCAATAGGCAATACCATGCAGTTAAAATTAAATCGAACCGAGAGTGAGAGAGATTGACTTGCACGACCCTTCAGTAAAATACATGTAACACAGCGATATTTATAACATGAGGACATACATTTTGCTTTATTCCTGCTTTTACCTGGCGATGTTTTTAAGGCTTAGACAGACTCACAGAAAACAAAAGGGATTACTTAGAGCTTAATATAACCTGGCGTTCAATAGTGTAGGTCCAGGTAGACTTAATATCCCTTTAATTCCCTGAAGGTAGATAAAGAATTATATGGAAGAGGAATGTCCTTTACTTGTACTGGTTAATAAGAGCTGGGTCAATAAAGGAAGAGGAGAAAAAGATGGTGCAAAAGGAGAGGTCGTTGCTTAGTAGGGAGAAATATCTATCTATCTATCTATCTATTGCCAGACGCCTCAATCCCGTTTGGGGTGGCCACAAACAAATCGCCTCCAAGTCGCCCTGTCCCCCGCCATTTCACTCCCCTGCTCCCAACTCACACCCCCCTCTCTCATATACCTCTCCACCCCATCTCTCCATCTCATCCTCGGCCTCCCCCTCCCTCTTTCCCCCTCCACCTCACTCACATACACTCTCTTCGTCAGTCTTTCACCCTCCATCCTCTCCACATGGCCAAACCACCTCAGTGTGTTCCTCATAACGCTTCCTATCACATCCACATCAACACCACAACGCTCCTTTATATCCTCATTCGTCAGCCTGTCTCTCCATGTGGCTCCACAGGCTCCTCTTAAATAACTCATTTCCACGGCTCTCACTCTTGACTTGTGTCCTTCCAACAACGTCCAAGCTTCACTTCCGTACGTTAGAGTTGGTATCACAATATGACAAAAATTTATTTTGCCGATGCCACTCCATAAACGATATTGCGTCAGAAGCTAAACTCATAAAAAAGAGAAAACATGAACACAAATATCTCTATGGAATATACAGTAAATGTTTTGTGCTGCACGCACTCACGCACGCACGCACACACGTGCGCGCCCACACACACACACACACACACACACACACACACACACACACACACACCTCACCCACACACAAGCACCCACCCAACACACACACACACACACACACACACACACACACACACACAACCCCCCCACACAAACACCATCCCCCCCCCACACACACACTCACGAATTCGGACTGAAAGATTATTATACCTGCCTGACATAGGAAATAATACACATCTGAAAACACCTGGCCCGTGAGTGCGTGATGTACACACGATAAAAAAAGTATCGGTGCACATTTGGTCCGAAACAATTTGACGCCAAGGACGACGGACTCTAAATATTTCATGATTTTCCCCTTGTCAAAAATTCATACATAAGTATATATGTTATAGATTGGTTTCACATGACATTTTATGGTTGATATTGTTACTGGATGCATATTCAAACGATAATCAATTAATTTTCCAAGTACTACACAAGCTATATTGATCATTTCAGATACCATCGTACCCCTCCTGCGCGATACTTTTCTTTTACCGTGTGGACATGGCGCTATGGGCAATATAACGCATGTATGACATCGAGCTGGAAGATTTACATGACCTTTCAAAATAAATAACAAACTCCAATTGATTGGATGAGGACGTGGCCTGTTCTTGCTAACACCTCTAGGCCTGTACTCTCGTCGGTTGTGGAAGCTCCCTAACACCTCTTCCAATGCGATTTATTTTGTTTATAACACCTTGTTGTTTTGTGATATGATATTTAAATCATTCTATTATCACAACACTCTGCATAAAAAAAAAGCACAGAACGATATTAAACAGTCGTATTAAAAAATGGTAAGAAGGAAGTGTTAGGGAACTTCCTTAACCCTATAGAATGCGAGCCCTAGAGCCATTTGAAGATCAGCACAGACTTGGAGGGTTTAAAAAGCGTTCATTAATCCTACAAGTTCTAAAACCAGTACAGATCCTTCCTAATTAAAAAAAAATCTGGAGGTGACAAGAATTATAATGTAGACACGTACTTAGTTAAAATGGTCAATGGGTGTGGTGTAAACAGAGAGAGAGAGAGAGAGAGAGAGAGAGAGAGAGAGAGAGAGAGAGAGAGAGAAAGAGAGGTATGCGAGAACAAGATGGAAGAAAACTGGTCGTTACTGAGCAGGGACATAGATATTTAGTAATATTTGTCGACGCCACCCCTCACAGGATGCAGTGTCAGACTCTGAACAACCAGAAAACAGGCAAGTTATACAGGCAAGCTTGAGCACAAATATCCCTTAGGAACATACCAATTTTTAGTTACACACACACACACACACACACACACACACACACACACACACACACACACACACACACATACCAATATACTCTTAATTATTCTGAGTTCTACACACACACACACACACACACACACACACACACACACACACACACACACCAATATACTCGTAATTATTTTGAGTTCTACACACACACACACACACACACACACACACACACACACACACACACACCAATATACTCGTAATTATTTTGAGTTCTACACACACACACACACACACACACACACACACACACACACACACACCAATATACTCTTAATTATTTTGAGTTCTACACACACACACACACACACACACACACACACACACACACACACACACACACAATATACTCTTAATTATTTTGAGTTTTACACACACACACACACACACACACACACACACACACACACACACACACACCAATATACTCGTAATTATTTTGAGTTCTACACACACACACACACACACACACACACACACACCAATATACTCTTAATTATTTTGAGTTCTACACACACACACACACACACACACACACACACACGCACGCACACACACACACACACACACACACACACACACACACACACACACACACACACACACACACCAATATACTCTTAATTATTTTGAGTTCTACACACACACACACACACACACACACACACACACACACACACACACACACACACACACACACACACACACTGCCCACCCCAGCAAGGAAAAAATGTCGCTTTCCAATTTGCCTCCTGCGACACAGCCCAGCATGCCAGGTTTTCACTTTTCCAGGCGACAAAGAGTATCGCCTGTCGTAGCCAAGTGGAACTCCCTTGTCGCCGTGCCTTTGTGAGCAGCCCCGGCCCTGTCTCTACAAAATATACCAGAGATTGGATTGGACCCTTCACTCATTCTGTTTGGATTCGGTTGTAAAATACCTGGACCGGACCCCCCTGTGACGCCCTTCTGGTAATTTAGTCTTGAAGGGAAGTGCTGGATTAAAAACGTAAATATGAGTGGGAGCAACATCCATCCATCCATATACATACATTTTATACTTATACTTACATACATACATACATAAGTGACTGAAGATGCAGTAGGGAACCTGATTGCACAATAGGGTAACAGATCACAAAAAGAAGATGCTCTTGTATCACGATTCATTTATTAATTTAACATATCACCGTAAAACTACCTCGAAACGTCACTGCATGATATACCGATTAAAAAAAATAGAATCCTAATGTCAATACGCCCCTTCTTCCTGGTTTAATTATATATACATCTATATCTATCTATTTATTTAGTTATATCTCTATCTACTACCTACACCTATCAACATGATTTAATAAGGGGCTGACTATGGATGTAATAGAGCTAGTGAAGCGTAGAAAGACTTTGCTGGTGCAATTACTTCCTGAAAAGGAATATGTGAGCGTCCCAGGAATAAAAAGGGAGACGAAATGACGACAAAGGTACTGGAACTGAAAACGAAAGTAACTGACATATAGAGTGAACAAATATAAAGGGAATTCCGGGAGAAGGAGAGTGTGTGTTCTGAAGGACGTGAATGGTAAACGGAGAGCGAATGGGAGAGGCAGTTATTCCATTTAGTACGAGGATAGTGTGTGTGTGTGTGTGTGTGTGTGTGTGTGTGTGTGTGTGTGTGTGTGTGTGTGTGTGTGTGTGTGTGTGTGTGTGTGTGTGTGTGTGTGTGTGTGTGTGTGTGTGTGTGTGTGTGTGTGTGTGAGAGAGAGAGAGAGAGAGAGAGAGAGAGAGAGAGAGAGAGAGAGAGAGAGAGAGAGAGAGAGAGAGACTTCATTTACACCTGGGAACGTATACTATTTCACCTCATTACGATGAATAATACGATAGTAAGGACCGACGTTCAATACCCACTGAACCTCGAAGACCAGTAAGTCAAATCATATATAGACAAGTTATAAAGCTGACCGACAGGCACTGTGGAAAAGTGTTACAGGTGTACGGGGTGGGAGAGAAAATAAAAGTGCAGTGAAGACTACCGGTATATCAAATAAGTACGGCATGTGTGAGGAGGGTGGGAAGGGAGGGTGTGTTATATCTCACTTCTTTCCTGAGAGGGGTGGTGAGGGAGAAAGATATGGGGGTAATGAGGTGAGGGGCATGACCAAGATATACCAAAGGAAGGGAAGACTTGGTAACCATATGCTGGCTGCAGATGACACATTACTTGTCGTCGTCTCTCAGTACATAACACATCAGTAGGAATCTGTGTATGAAGGAGTATACGTGCATATATATCCGAAGACATGCAGGGTTGACAAGCTCCTAAATATTGATTAACATGTATGAAACTTCTATGGCTATTAGCCCTGGTCAATCTGTGTCCTACATTACAAGTGCATTCACCAACATCAAAGTGTGGCCAGGTTTGTTCTACTTTTGTCACGTACTTAGAAATTATCGTCAAGTGGTGCAGGTTTGTCTTCTCACTCGCCTTCTCATTTATAACATTACGGTCCAGACATCCTTGCGGAATTAGCAGGCATTCATCTATGCTCCTTTCTTCTACCAACCACACTAAAACAAGGTACCGTAACCATTTCGCGGGTCTAATTTCACTTCCTCTAACCCAATTACCAACACAAGACACCGTAACCATTTCCGGGGTCCAGTTCCACTTCTAACCCAATTACCAACACAAGGCACCATTTCACTTCCTCCTTTCCAATTACCTTCAGTCAACTTCCGCCACAAAAATGAACTCGAGACAAAAAGGTCCTGAGAAGTGGCTGTCACCGAAGATACAAGGAAGAAGAGGGAAAGGAGGGGACACGGAAAAAAGAAGGGGAATATGAAGAGAGGAGAGGTGGAAAAAAAAGAGAAAATGGGGGGAAACAGGTGAAAAGGAGGGGAAAGGGGAGACAGAAAGAAGGGACACAGAAAAACGACGTGAAATGCAATAGAAAAGATGAAGAAACGGGAAAACAATAATGAAAGAAAAAACAAGGGGAAAAGGGAGGAAGGAAGAGTAGAAACGGGAAAATGAAGAAATTCGGTAAAAAGACGAACACATAAGCAAGAAAAAGGAAAGAAAAAAACAAGAGGAAAGAGGGAAAAAGGGTAAATTATAAATGCATCCCATCAATCACCAAGCTCCTACATGCGTTCTACAACAGAAGGGGAAAAAAGGAGGGGGGAAATGAGGTAGAAAAGAGGGAGAAAAGAGGGGGAAGAGGTAAAAAGGAGGAAGAGGGAAAGCGGAAAAAGGGAATGTTTAAAAAAAAAAAAAAAGATGAAGAGACAAGGAGGCAAGAGGAGAAAGGAGGAGAAGGAGGTGTGACAGAAACAGAGGAAGAGAGACTGGAAGAGAAAAAGGATGGGAGAGAGGAGTGCCAGAAAATTTTGAGGAATAAAGAAAATACATAAAAACAAGATCTAATAAGGTGTCAATGCTCCCAAACGGCTCCCAGGTGACGGAATCCAAATGAGGAGAAAAAGGAGGGCAGGTAAGGAAAGAAAAAGAAAAGGGAAAATAAGAAAATGATCGAAAAAAAAAAAGAGAGAGACACAGGAGAAAAAAGAAGCAGGTGGTGGAAGGAAATGAGAACAAGGAGGGAGGAAAAAAACAAACGAGGAAGTGAAACGGGAAATTAGGGAAAAAAAAAATGGTAAAAATACGTGGCCTTGCTTCCTGTCAGCTTCTAGGAAAGGCCACCCTGGCAGGTGATGAATTTCCAATTGGGGGGAGGGAGAAAAAAAAAAGTAAAAAAAAAAAAAAAAAAAGGAAAAAGGAGTGGTGATGAAGGGAAAATAAGACACGGGGGGACAAGGCAAAAAAGGGGGTGGGAGGATGTAGAGGGTTGAAAAGGGGAGGGAGGCGGTTTAAACGAGGGAAAGAGGAGGGAGAGGGAAGCACATGGGTGACAGAGGAGGTGAAACAAAAAGAAAAGGGGGAAGGAAGGAGGAGAAGAGGGAAAGAGGAAGAGGAGAAGCGGAAAAAGAGGGGAAAGAGCAAGGGGAGGCAAAGAGGCAGTGAAAAAAGAGAACGAGAAAAAA
The DNA here is from genome assembly GCF_032717465.1 of Coenobita brevimanus. NCBI lineage: Eukaryota > Metazoa > Arthropoda > Malacostraca > Decapoda > Coenobitidae > Coenobita > Coenobita brevimanus. The sequence continues at coordinate 9,413,921 of NC_137041.1, forward strand.
AAAAGTAAAAAATAAAAAAAAAATAAAAAAAAGGGTTGATGCTCCCAGACGGCTGCCAGGACAGGCCATCCCAGGAGGTGACGAGCTCCTAAGGGGAAAAGGAAAAGGGTAGAGAGGAAAGAGGGGAAAAGGGGAAACAAAGAGGGAGGAAATGGAGGAAAACATGGATGGAAGAGGAGAAAAAACAGGGGAAAGGACGAGAAATGAAGGAGAAAGAAAACGGAGAAAAGGAAGAGAATAAGGGGAGGACAATGAGCGAGGAGGAGAAAAGGAGAGAAAAATAGAAAAAAAAATAAAAGGAAAAGAGGAAAGCAAAAAGGGAGGTGGAAAAGGGACCGTGATGGATAAAGGATAAAAAGGGAGGGGATAAAAAGAAGGAGCGGCAAGGGTGAAGAACAGAAATGGATGGAAAAAAGTGGAAAAAACACAGAGGTAGAGGAGGAAGTAACAGAAAAGAGAGGGAAAGGGGGAAGTGAAAGAGAAAAGAAAGGGAAAGGAGGAAGTGAAAGTGAAGAGGAAGAAAGGTGGGCGTAAATAAGATAGGGAATGGAGGAAGTAAAAGGGAAAAGAGAGGGAAAGGAGGAAGTAAAAGAGAAAAGAGAAAGAAAGGAAGAAGTAAAAGAGAAGAGAGAGAAAGGAAGAAGTAAAACAGAAGAGGAAGAAAGGAGGAAGTAAAAGAGAAAAGAGAGAAAGGAAGAAGTAAAAGAGAAGAGAGAGAGAAAGGAAGAAGTAAAATAGAAGAGGAAGAAAGGAGGAAGTAAAATAGAAGAGAAAGAAAGGAGGAAGTAAAAGAGAAGAGAGGGAAAAGAGGAAGTAAAAGAGAACAGAAAGAAAGGAGGAAGTAAAAGAGAAGAGGGGGAAAGGAGGAAGTAAAAGAAAAGAGAAAGAAAAGAGGAAGTAAAAGAGAAAAGAGACAGAAAGTAAAAGTGAGAAAAGAGAGGGAAAGGAGGAAGTACAATAAAAGAGAAAGAAAGGAGGAAGTAAAAGAGAAAAGAGAGGGAAAAGAAGGAAGTAAAACAGACGAGAAAGAAAGGAGTAAAAGAGAAAAGAGAGGGAACTGAGGAAGTAAAAGAGAAAAGAGAGAAGGGAGGAAGTAAAAGAAAAAAAGAGTGAGTGGAGGAAGGAAAACAGAAGAAAAAGATTAATAAAAGATGAAGGCAGCAAAAATTAAAAGTGGCGGTGCTCCCAGACACCACCCAGGAAGGCCATCCCAGAAGAAGACAAATTCCTGAGGGGGAGGAAGGGGAGTGACGAAGAAAAAGGGGGAAAAAAGGAAAATGAGGGTCAAAGGATGGAAAGGCGACAGAAAAGGAAAAAAAAAAAGTAAGGACGGGTAGGGAAACAGTGAAATGGGAGGAAGGAAAAAAGAGGTGAGACAAGGGCAAGGGAGGTGGAGAGGGACGTGAGACTTAAAAAAAAAAAAAAAAAAAAAAGGAAAAAAGGAAACAAGGCAAAGAAGGTGGAGAAAGATTTAAATATGAGAGAGAGAGAGAGAGAGGGGGGGGGGAGAGAGAGAGAGACCTAAATACTAGAGCGGCACTCTGAAGGCCATGCCTCCGCCAATGTCGGATCAGGATCCGCCCCCAAAGTTTAATCAATTCTTTCTTGGCCCATGGCCCACGCTTCCACAAAATTTCATTGAAATTCATATAGAACTTTTGGAGAAATGGTGTGAGCAAACAAACAAATAATTCCGGTTCATAACCAAACTCTGCCCCCCCCCCAAAAAAAAATGTCTTGAAAATCCGTTCATAACTTTTTGGCTAATCCTGCTAACAGACAGACAGAGAGACAGACAGAGAGACAGACAGACAGACACAGATACCAACCAACCAACCAACGCGGGGTAAAATATATATTTCCTGGTGGAGGTAAAATATCGCTGCTCCCAGACGGCTCCCAGGATAGGCCATCCCAACAGGTGGTGAATTCTTAGAGAGAGGAAAAAGCATGAAGAAAGAAAATGGGTGAAAAAAAAGACAAAAAAAAAGGTGAGAGAGAGAGAGAAAGGCACGGAGGCATGGGAGAAAGGGGAAGGTAAAAACAGAAAAAGAAGAGAAAAAGGAAAGGAGAAACGGAAAAAAAGAAAGAGGGGAAAAAAAGAGGAAAAAAAAAAAAAGGACTCCCAGACGGCTCCCAGGACAGGCCATCCCAGCAGGTGATGAATTCCTAATGCTCCCTCCACTGATTAAAACTTGCCACGGCTCAGGGAGGGAGAAGGAAAGATGTAGGAAGGAGGAGGAGGAGGAAGGAGGAAAGATGTAGGAAGGAGGAGGAAGGAGGAGGAAAGATGTAGGAAGGAGGAGGAAAGATGTAGGAAGGAGGAAAGATGTAGGAAGGACGAGGAAAGATGTAGGAAGGACGAGGAAAAATGTAGCACGAAGGAGGAGGAAGAAGGAAAGATGTAGGAAGGAGGAGAGAAAGGACAGATGTAAAAGGAAGGAAGAGGAAGCAGGAAAGATGTAGGAAGGAGGAGGAGGAAGCAGGAAAGATGTAGGAAGGAGGAGGAGGAAGCAGGAGGAAAGATGCAGGAAAGAGGAGGAAGAAGGAGGAACGATGTGGAAAGGAGGAGGAAGAAGGAGGAAAGATGTGGTAGGAAGAAGAAGGAAGGAAGAAAGATGTAGGAGAAGGAAGGAGGAAAGATGTAGGAAGGGGGAGGAGGAAGGAGGAAAGATGTGGGAAGGAGGAGGAAAGATGTAGGAAGAAGGAGGAGGGAGGAGGAAAGATATGGTAGGAAAGAGGAGGAGGAAAGAAAGATGTAGGAAGAAGGAGGAAGAAGGAAGAAAGATGTAGGAAGGAGGAGGAAGAAAGAGGAAGAAGGAGGAAAGATGTAGAAGGGAGGAGGAGGAAGGAGGAGAGATGTAGGAAGGAGAAGGATGAAGGTGGAAAGATGTAGGAAGGAGGAGGAGGAGGAAGGACGAAAGAGGCAGGAAGAAGGAGGAGGATGGAGGAAAGATGTAGGAAGGAGGAGGGAAAGGAAAGATGTAAAAGGAAGGAGGAAGGAGGAAAGATGTAGGAAGGAGAAGGATGAAGGTGGAAAGATGTAGGAAGGAGGAGGAGGAGGAAGGATGAAAGAGGCGGGAAGGAGGAGGAGGATGGAGGAAAGATGTAGGAAGGAGGAGGAAAAGGAAAGATGTAAAAGGAAGGAGGAAGGAGAAAAGATGTAGGATGGAGGAGGAAAGATGTAGGAAGGAGGAGGAGGAGGGAGGAGGAAAGAGGCAGGAAGGAGGAGGAGGAAGGAGGAAAGAGGCAGGAAGGAGGAGGAGGAAGGAGGAAAGAGGCAGGAAGGACGAGGGAAAGGAAAGATGTAAAAGGAACGAGGAAGGAAGGAAAGATGTAGGAAGGAGGAGGAGGAAGGAAGGAAAGATAAAAGAAGGAGGAGGAGGAAGGAAGGAAAGATGTAGGAAGGAGGAGGAGGAAGGAAGGAAAGATGAAAGAAGGAGGAGGAGGAAGGAAGGAAAGATGAAAGAAGGAGGAGGAGGAAGGAAGGAAAGATGAAAGAAGGAGGAGGAGGAAGGAAGGAAAGATGAAAGAAGGAGGAGGAGGAAGGAAGGAAAGATGAAAGAAGGAGGAGGAGGAAGGAAGGAAAGATGAAAGAAGGAGGAGGAGGAAGGAAGGAAAGATGTAAGAAGGAGGAGGAGGAAGGAAGGAAAGATGTAAGAAGGAGGAGGAGGAAGGAAGGAAAGATGTAAGAAGGAGGAGGAGGAAGGAAGGAAAGATGTAAGAAGGAGGAGGAGGAAGGAAGGAAAGATGTAAGAAGGAGGAGGAGGAAGGAAGGAAAGATGTAAGAAGGAGGAGGAGGAAGGAAGGAAAGATGTAGGAAGGAGGAGGAGCAGGAAGGAAGGGAAGATGTAGAAAGGAGGTGGAGGAAGGAGGAAAGATGTAGGAAGGAGGAAAGATGTGGGAAGGAGAAGGAATAGGAAGGAGGAAAGATGTTGGAAACAGGAGGAGGAGGAAGGAGGAAAGATGTTGGAAACAGGAGGAGGAGGAAGGAGGAAAGATGTTGGAAACAGGAGGAGGAGGAAGGAGGAAAGATGTAGGAAGGAGGAGGAGGAGGAGGAGGAGGAAGGAGGAAAGATGTTGGAAAGAGAAGGAGGAGGAAGGAGGAAAGATGTTGGAAAGAGAAGGAGGAGGAAGGAGGAAAGATGTAGGAAGGAGGAGGAGGAAGGACGAAAGATGTAGCAAGGAGGAGGAGGGAGGAGGAAAGATGCAGGAAGGAGAAGGAGGAAGGACGAAAGATGTTGGAACGAGGAGGAGGAGGAAGAAGGAAGATAGATGTAGGAAGGAGGAGAATGAGGAAAGATGTAGGAAGGAGGAGGGAAAGGAAAGATGTAGAAGTAAGAAGAAAAGATGTGGTAGGAAAGAGGAGGAGGAAGGAGGAACCATGCAAGAGGGAGAAACAGGATGGAGGAAAGATGTAGGATGAAGAAGGAGGCAGGAGGAAAGATGTAGGAAGGAGGAGGGAAAGGATAGATGTAAAAGGAGGGATGAAGGAAGGAAAGATGTGGTAGGCAAGAGAAGGAAGAGGAAAAATGGTGAGGCAAGGAGATGGAAAAGGAAAGATATAGGAAGGAGGAGGGAAGGAAAGATGTGGTAGGAAAGAGGGGTGGAGAAGAAATATGGGAAAGCAAGAAGGTGGAAGAGGAAAGACATAGAAGGAAGGAGGATGGCGAAGAAGCTATCGAAAGGTAAGAGAAAGAGAAAATTGGGAAGGAAGCAGGAAGGAGGGGAAGTCGAAGGAGCTGTGAAGGAAGGAGGGGGTAAGAAAAACGGTGGGAAAGAAGAAACAGAGGAGGAGGAAAGAAAGCAGCGTGAAGGAAAAAGAATGAAAGAAATGATTAAGAAAGGAAGCAGGGAGGATTACATAGGATTGCATAGTAAAGCAAACAGCAACAGACCTTATGGTCCTTTCCAGGCTGCTTGTTACAGAGAAAACTATGACTACCATATCTAACTCTACATGCTGAAGGATAAGGATAGCAAAGCAAGAAGGCTCCCCCCACCACCAAACTCTCCAGGAAAAAGTGAGAAAAAAACACCATGCAGCATGGAAAAACTGATATGGAAATTTCATAGGAAAAACTGGAAAGAAAAAGTCACATTCTATAATACTTTGTCTATAAGCTACCCGAATGAGTAACCTGAAAGGGAAAGTAATCAAATCAACTAATAGTTACGGCATGACATTATAAATCGGTACACTGAGTTTATGGGAAGTCTGTGGACATAACGTGGGAACTACACACTGCACAGTGTGGATGTTTAGGGGTGGTGCGGCAGCCTTGCCTGGCGCTTTTGAGGTAGGCAGCAGTCAATCAGGCCCTAGCTCCGTTCAATCCACTGAGACAAGGAACTCTCCCATGTGGGACAAGTACACAAGTTTCATCCTGAAGCAGTGACCCCTGGTACATTAAAAAAATCCCGATGGTGGTCACTTGACTAACAGGGACCCTCAGTGATCCACAGCCCATCACAGATCGAAAGTGAGGGTAGTGACCATTTACTCAGGGTTATCTGTGAAGATCCTAATCTGTGCTTATATTGCTTTCTTTGCATTGGGGAGATTGAAATATATACGACGGGTGTCTTAGATAAATGGGGGGCTGCACAGTGTGGATGTGCAATGCACAGAGTGGATGTTTAGGGGTGGTGCGGCAGCCTTGCCTGGCACTTCTGAGGTACGCAGCAGTCAATCAGGCCCTAGCTCCGTTCAATCCACTGAGACAAGGAACTCTCCCATGTGGGACAAGTACACAAGTTTCATCCTGATGCAGTGAACCCAGGTACATTAAAAAAATCCCGATGGTGGTCACTTGACTAACAAGGACCCTCAGTGATCCACAGCCCATCACAGATCGAAAGTAATAGTAGTGACCGTTAACTCAGGGTTATCTGTGCAGATCCCAATCTGTGCTTATATTACTTTATGCGAACAAATTGAAAAATGTATAATGACGTGACGCGACACTATGTACGGGTACGTTGTTTAAAGGGTGTCTTGTAGACAAAAGGGGAATGAACTTACACGCAGCTATAAAAGAAAGATAATCGGACAGAGGAGGCGGAGGAGGAGGAGTGTCATAAAGGGAAGAAAAAGAAACGAGGGGGGGGGGGAGTAGGAAAAATGTTGGAAAACGCGATGACAGGAAAGTTAGGGAGGAAATGTGACAGGAATACAGTGGAAAATAAGGAGCTAAAAGGAATAAGAGGAAGTAGAACACGAAAAACGAGGGAAGACGCTCTATGACTTACTTTCAGCTGAATAAAATCGTCTGGTGTTAGATGGAATACTAGAGCTGTCCTGACCATGAAAAGGTTAATGGTAGCAGTATTAAAATTTTCAGGCTCTTCTAATTCACTGTCAGCTGAATAAAATCGCCTCGAATTAACAGATATAAAACCACTAGAGCTGCTTCGACCGTGAGAGGGTTAATGCCGGTCCATCACCTGGGTCCAGATATCCTTCACAGAGCAAGATAAATGCCTGTGTGAGAGCGAAATAGTCTCATCTGTTTTGTGGATCCTTAAATACCGTATATATCTGGATTAGCGGGGGAGTGAGGGACTGATGTGGAGCGATTTTGGCCAAGGAGGTATCATTTAATCCTTATTGCACCCTTATTGCACGACGTATTGCATTTCAGAGATTTGGTCATTGTAGGATTAAGCTTGAGAGGGAGGGAGGAGTGACCATTCATTCAATCGTCCATCATTCATGCGTCATTCATTCAAGCATTCACGCTCCTCCTCTTCTTCTCCTCCTTCCTCTACTTCTTCTTCGTCTTCTTCTTCGTCTTCTCCTTCTTCTTCTTCTTCTTCTTCCTCCTCCTCCTCCTCCTCCTCCTCCTCATTAAATGTTTTACTTAATGAAGGTGAAGATATTCAGTCATCTTCGCAAATAACACATCATTTAGTGCACAACATACTGTACTTCTTAAGTCAGCTTAATGTTGCCAAGCTGATGATGGGAGAAGATGGGAAAGACGTCACTCACTCATTCACTCATTCATTTACAAATCAAGGCACATTATCACCACAACCACCACAAACACTACCACCAAACCCACACCACCACTACCCCTATCATCACAACCGCTACCAACACTGCCACCACAACGACCACCACCACTATCACCACAACCACCACCACTACCACCACAACCACCACGATCACCACCACCACCACCATCACCACAAACACCACCAACACTATCACCACACAACCACCACCACCACAACCACTACCACCACAACCATTACCACCACAACCACTACCACCACAACCACCACTACCACTACCACCACAACCACCGCCAACACTACCATCTCAACCACTACCACCACCACAACCATCACCAACACTACCATCTCAACCACTACAACCACCATTACCACCATCATCACCACCATCACCACCGCCAACATTAATAATCTTTGATTCGGCGACATCATTTTTCACTTACCACCAAAAATATTACCCTGATGACGAGAGACTTTTCAAAGAGATGGAGTCCGATAAAGCGTCCATTATCTCCCTTCATTACAAACAGTCTCCCATCGCTGTAGGACGAAAATAAATAAACTACATAAGCAATGGTGTGTGACGCCAATATACCTCCACATTTACACCTGACACCTCCACATTATCACCTGATATCTCCACACTTACACCTGACATCTCCACACTTACACCTGACATCTCCACACTTACACCTGACATCTCCACACTTACACCTGACATCTCCACACTTACACCTGACATCTCCACACTTACACCTGACACCTCCACATTATCACCTGACACCACATTTACACCTGACACCTCCACATTATCACCTGACACCACATTTACACCTGAAATCTCAACATTTACACCTGACACCTCCACACTTACACCTGACACCTCCACATTTATACCTCACACCTCCACATTTACACCCGACACCTCGACATTTGCACCTGACACCTCCACATTTACACCTGACATCTCCACATCTACACCTGACATAATTACACTTCATACAGTACTGTAAGTTTATGAATACAGGTACAGTATCACTTATTTTATCCCGTTTTTTCTTTTTTATTGCACTTTATTTTTGTACTCATAAAAACTATTCTAGTGTCTTTAAAATAGGATTTCTATGACCACGAAATCGACGTTCAGATGTCCAGAGCGTCATCAGATTGTTCAGAAACCCTAACTTTGTTGGATAAAGAGTTTTACATAGCACCCAGTATAATAAATCTTAAGTAACTTACACCAGATAACAATAAAGTTACCTTCTGTTTCACCTACTGTAAGTTCTTGGCCAAACCTTTTCACACTACCCGCCCTATCGAGAAAAGAAAAAGTCGCCACGTCAATGAGTAGCATGCGGGAAAAGTTTGATAATTTTTTCTAGAATCTCCTAACTCATTTGCTAAGCTGCTCTCTGTCCTTCCGATGTTCATACTTCGTTATGCTGACGTCTGTTCGTATTCTGTTCCTGCTACCACCACACCTCATTCTGCAAGATATAAACCTTATCCATTCAGTGCAACGCTGGGATGTTTTTCATCACCACACGACGTTTTTCTCTAAGTACTTTTGGTTCACAAATGTGTATCCTTCTCGTTGGCTTGTACAAGTATATATACTGTAGTTTGTGCTCGTCAGGTTCATCATATTACTCTCTCTCTCTCTCTCTCTCTCTCTCTCTCTCTCTCTCTCTATATATATATATATATATATACTGTATATGTATATATCTATATATATATATATATATATATATATATATATATATATATATATATATATATATATATATATATATATATACTGTATATATATATATATATATATATATATATATATATATATATATATATATATATATACTGTATATATATATACTTTGGCCATCCGCAGCAAGACAATTGGCAAGTACTATACTATACTGACTCGGAAATTCCTCAGACTCGCCAATTCCAGGGTAGACTTGGCTAAATGAACTAACTCTAATTGACGACACCTCTACCATCCCTCCCCTTCCTACCGGTAACTGGTGGCGAACCGGGAAGAGAAAGGAGAGGATGAAAAAGGAGACAGTAGAGGGAGGAAGGGACGGGAGGGTGAAAGGGAAAGAGGAAGACGAGGGTGAGAGGGAAGGTGAGAGGGGAAAAAAAATCTAAGAAAGAAGAATATTGGAAGGGTTAAAGAAAAAAAAAAGGGGGAGGGGAAGGGGAGGAAATGGGGAGGAGAGAAAGAGAGAAAGTAGGAATGGGGGAGGGGGAGAGAAGGGGATGGACTTGGCTAAACGAACTTATCTCTAATTGATGACCCGGTTCTATCCCTCGCCCACCTTACCGGTAACTGGTGACGGACCGGGAGGAAGGAAGATGGGGTGAAATGAGAGGGAGAAGGAAAAAGAGTTGAAGGAAAGAGGTACAGAGGACTGATGAACGATGATAGGGAGAGAAGGAACCGATGAGAGGGAAAAAAAAGAGCGGAAAGGAAGGGGAGGAAAAAAGGGTAAAGGAGGTAAGACAGGGAGGAGAGGAGACACGAAGGAAAGGGGAGGGAGGGAAGAGGGAGAGGGGAAAAGGGGATGAGGAAGGAGAGGGGAGAGAATAAGAAAGAAAGGGGGAGGGGGAGAGGAGGACGGACCTGTCTAAATGAACTAACTCTGACGGCCCAGTTCTATCCGTCGCCCATCCCAAAGTCCGTATCATATATAGACTTTGGCCCATCCTACCGGTAGCTGGGGTGTCCCGTGAAGAGCATGGTGGATGGGGTGAAATTACAGGGATGGGGAGAGAACAGGAAGGAGGCAAAGATTAGGAGATGATGGAAGATGGGAAAGAATGAACGGGGGAGAGGAGGGGAAAAGAATGGAGAGAAATGGACGTGAAAGAATCGGGGGTAAAGGAGGAGCGGAGACAGACGAAATGGTATGAACACGGTAAAAAGAGGACCGGGAAAGTGTAGGGAAGAACAAGGATTGGGGAAGGCAGTAGAGAAGGGGAAAAATGAGGGGCGAAGGGAAAAGGACGAAGGAATGAGGAAGAGTGAAGGAGGGAGGGATGGGGATGGGGATGGAGAGGTATGTATTGGTATAGGAACTGGGAAGATGGGGAGGGAAAACTTAGGGACTGAGGAACGAGAGGAGGGGAGGGGAAGGGCTGGGGGAAAGGGAGGTGGGAAATGGAAGGGATAAAAATGAAAAACGGGAGGGAGAGGGAAAGGGATAAATAAGGAACAGGAATGGGAAAGGGAAAGGGAGAGAAAGTGAGGAGGTACAGAGGGACAAACCGGGATGGGATACATAGCGAACCGGGACGAGAGAAAGAAGGAGGGTAAGACTGAAGAACGATCCGACAAGAGGAAGAGGAGGAGGAGGAAGAGGAAGAACAGGAAGTGGTAGAGGAAGAGGAAGAACGGGAAGTGGTAGAGGAAGAGGAAGAACAGGAAGTGGTAGAGGAAGAGCAGGGGGGTTAAGGGGAAGAGGTAGAGGAAGAATATGAAGATTAAGAGGAAGAGGAAAAGGAAGAGAAGAAACAGAAGGAAGAGAAAATACCACAAAAAAAATCACTACCATCATCACAAACCAAAAACAACCACTACCACCACTTTCAAGGTCACTCAAAAAAGGTCAGGCGAGATCATACCCCACATCATATTAAGAGATATTGTCTGCATTTTTTTTTTTTTTTTTTTGCGTGAGAGTCGCGGAAGGTTGCGGAATGGCAGAAACAGCCGTCTCATTGAAGGTAATATATTAATTTCGATAAAGTTTAATACCATGCTTCCGATCTGTATAGTTTTTTTTAACCACCTGCATTGCCTCTACCTCCAGTATCTCAGTCTACCTCCAATACCTCTCAGTCTACCTTCCGTACTGCTCAGTCCACCTCCACTACTTCTCAGTGAACCTCCAATACCTCTCAGTCTACCTTCAGTACCTCTCAGTTCACATCCAATACCTCTCGGTCCATCGCCAATATCTCTCAGTCTACCTCCCGTACGCCTCTGTCCATCTCCACTACTTCTCAGTCTACCTCTTATATCTCCAAATCCACCTCCACTATCTCTCGGTCTACCTCCAATACCTCTCAGTCTTCCCCCAGGACCTCTCAGTCTACCTTCACTACAGCTCAGTCCACCTCTGATACCTTCATTGTCTCTAAGCTCACCTCCAAAATCTCTCAGTCCACCTCGAAATACTCTCACTCCATCTCTAGCACATCAGTTATCTCTCAGCCTACCTGCATTACCTCTCTTTTCACCACAAATACCTCCCCTTGAAAAAAAAATACACACTTCATGTTACTGCTTCCTAATTATTTCAGAGCTTCAATATAATACTTGAAATACTTGTTGTTTGGGGCAAATTTTAAAATGTCAGAAAAGGAAGTGAGGGCGCCCATAATCCACTCACTTGATTCAATGCACTCTACACTACATGGCAAATAGCTTCCCACACTCCAGAAAACCACTTATTACGCTGGGTGGTGACCATATAACTAAATGGACACCTGGTGGTCTAGTGGGGTAAGGTGTTCAAATTGGATGCTGTCCATGGGGGATTACATCAGAGGAAGGGGTTAGGGGATACTGCTCATATAACGCCACTCAAGGAAGAGCTACAGGTCATTCTCACTTTAATGTCGAGAACGACGGGGCCTTTGCTAGTGACAGTGCATAACAGAATGGATGATTAATAAAGTCTATGCGTTAGGAGAAGAGAAGGATGGTAGTGTGAGGTGCAAGTGTGAGGGATGTACTGGTGTACTGTGTGGGGCAGTGCGTGGTGCGGTCAGTCACGCTTTCAAACATTTATCTAATTTACTTACCTAATTTTGTACTTAATATATTAGTCTGGTGATACTATGATTAAAAGGGAACAAGCCTTCGTAGTGAGAGGGTGAAGGTACAAAAAGAGCAAGTCAGACCTTCACATCTCACTTTTTCTATTTTTTACTTTTATTTATTTTTTTTTTTTGAGGGGATGGAGGGTGAAGGAGCTAAACAGTCATTGGGAAGGCATTTTTATGAAGTAATTAGCATAGTTACCGAGGCGAACCCTTGGGGCGGAAAATCCAGGCCAGAGAAGGTGTGGCCTGAGGAAAAAAAAAGGGAGGGGGTGAGGAGAGTAGGGAAGGAGGAAGAGTGGATGAAGGGAAGAGGGAAGGAAGAGGAAAAAAGGAAGAGTGGAAGGAGGGACGAATGAAGGAAGAACGAAGAGTGAAAGGAGGAGAAAAGGAGGAGTGGAGGAAGAATGAGAGAGGGAAGAGGGAAGGAGGAGAATGGAAGAATGGGAGTGGGAGGGAGATAGAGCGAAGGGTGGGAACAGGAAAGAAGGCAGACTTGAGGGAGGGAAGAGGGAAGGAGGATGAGTGAAAAGAGAGAAGAAGGAAGGAGGGAGAGTGAAGGGAGGAAAGGGAAAAGAAGGAAGAGTGGAGGGAGGGAAGAGGGAAGGAAAAAAGGTGGAAGGATGGAAGAAGGAAGGAAAAAAGAGGGTAGGGAGGGAAGGGGGAAGAGTGGAGGAAAGGAAGAGGGAAGGGGGAAGAGTGGAGGAAAGGAAGAGGGAAGGGGGAAGACTGGAGGGAAGGAAGAGAGAAGGAGGGGAGATGGAGGAGGAAAGAGGGTAGGAGGAAGAGATAAAGAGAGAAAAAGAATTGTAAGGAAAAAGGCATAAGTCTCGAAAACGAAAGAGGGAATGAGATAGAAAAAAATCCAAGCCGGACATAGTGAGGGAGGAGGAGGCGGAGGCGGAGGCGGAGGAGGAGGAGGAGGAGGAGGAGGAGGAGGAGGAGGCGGAGGCGGAGGAGGCGGAGGAAAGACGGACCAGAGGAGGACGGAGGAAATCAATTTACATAATGGGAAAAAATCGCTTTGTAAATATGAGGAGAAAGTGAGATAACACGAGCCGGGTTTTATATGGAAATCCGAGGTGAGAGAGAAAGAGAGAGAGATAGAGAGATAGAGAGAGAGAGAGAGAGAGAGAGAGAGAGAGAGAGAGAGAGAGAGAGAGAGAGAGAGAGAGAGATGAACAAGGGAACTGAAGGCGCAAGAAAAGACTGAGCTGGGAGGGATTAGAAACAATATCCATTAATCCTCCCTTTCAGTCATTCTCTCTCTCTCTCTCTCTCTCCCAATTATGCTCTTCCATCACCTTCCATTGCTTTCTCTAACTCTCCTTTCAATACGCCTCTCCCTCGCTCACTTTCACTCTTCATCAAAATTCAACTCTTTCCTCTAAGTCTGTACTCTCTTTCTTATCTCACCTACATTTTTATCCTCTAATTCTTGTTCAGTATTTTTCCACTGTCATGTTTCCTTTTATTTTTTCATTTCTCTTCGTTCCTTCAGATTTGTTTTGTTCCTGTTCTCATTGTCTTTTCTGTTCCCTATTTCTCATCAACACTACCTCTCTCTCTCTCTCTCTCTCTCTCTCTCTCTCTCTCTCTCAGATTTTCTTACCTCTCTCTACCAGCTCTGCCTAATCCTCCCACTCAGTCTCTCTAAAATCAATCACCTTTTCTTTCATCTTCCAATGCTTTTTCCAGTCCCTCCTTCACCACACTCGTCTCCTGCTCTTATTCTTTCATTCTTTTCCTTTTCTTAAGATCCAACCATTTTCCTCTTTCAGTTCTTAACCTGTCATTTCTGTCTTCTTTTCTCACAAGTAATTCTTCCATTAACACCTTCATATCTCCTTTTTATTACTCCTTTCTTTTTCACATAAAATTTCTCCAGTTCCTTTTTTTTCTGTAATTTCTTCCTAGTCTTTCTTTTTCACCAATCTTTTTTCTCTCAGTTACAATATCAACATTTCCTTCAATGTTCTTCCTACAATCTCGTCTTCCCCTCCTTCTTCCTTTAATCCTCGCTCGTTCCTTCTTTTAACTTTTCCATCCAATTCTCTTCCCTCAGCCTTCCTTTCCCTAATCTCCTAATGCTATCTCCAATTCAACTTTCGCCTCCCCCTCTTTCTTTTCTTCAGATCTGCTTAGTTCTCTCCTTCAACTTCCCTCTAAGTCTCTCGTATCAATCTTCTTTCTCTTCCTCTCTCAGCACACTGCCTCTCCTTCTCATTCAATCATTCTAGACCTTTCAACAGTTTTATTTTCCTTCTTTTTTCAGCCCTTGCTAATCGTTCCTTTCATTATCTTTTCACTGAGCAATCTTCCTACCTCTGACTAACCTTTTAATTTTTTCTCCTCGTTCCCTATTCTTCTCTTCCTCTCTCTCCACAGCCGATAAGTTCAGCTCCCTCTTTCAGTTCCTTCCAATTTTCTTTTTACATCATTCCATCACTTCTTCCTTTTTCATCTTCTTATCAATCCACTTTTTCTCCCTTCCATACATTCAAAAGTCCTCCCTGAATACTATCTTTCTGCTCCCTCACAGTCTTTCTCTCTTTTCATATTTGCTCAGGTTTCTCTTTTAGCTCACTCTAATCTTTCCTCTTAGACTCTTTTTCTCTTTCACGCCAATTAATTTTTTCCCTCAATAATACATAGTCCCTCTACACGCCTTCTCTCTCTCTCTCTCTCTCTCTCTCTGTCTCTCATATTAGATTTTCTCTGATCTCTCTTGCAGCGTCTTGTAAATTCTACTTGCAATACCTTTTTCTTAACCAATCTTCGCTTCCCTCACCTATTTCACCTAGTTTTAACCCCCTCACACTTTTTCTTCCATCCTCCCATTCAGTTCCAAACTTCTTTTAGGATCTTTTTATATAAACGTACTTTTTTCACCACCATGTTTCTCTATAATCCTCTTTCAACACTCACGTCTACGTCTTTCTCTCTCTCTCTCTCCACCAGATTTCCTGTTTCTTTCATTCTTTTCAATTTCATTTCCTTCAGTAAATTCCACTTCTCCCACCTACAATTATTTTCCCTCTCTGTTCTGTCCTCTTCTCTCTTTCCTGTCTACTCTCTTCCCGCCTCTCATTCTTCTCTCCCCTCATCAGATTTGCCCAGCTCTCCCCTTTTCAACTCCTAATCTCCCCTTTCAACCATTCTCCCCCTTTTCAAATTTGCTCCCTCTTTCAAATGTGGTTCCATAGCCAGCCTTTCTTCTGCTCGGCCCTACTTGAATTATGGCGACTCCCCTCTTCTTTTTCCCCCTTTTCCATCCTTTTCTCTTTTCTTCTTCCTATTGCCTGTTTCTTTCTCCCTTCCTCCTTCCTTTCCCCTCTTCCATCTTCTCTATTTTTTTTCCCTATCCATTTACTTTCTTCTTTCTTCTTCCCTTGGCCTATTTCCTTTTCCCTCCCTTCTTCCTCCCCTCTCTTCATTCTTTTCTTTATCTTCTTCATCCTACCCATTTTCTCCTCATCTGTGCTTGAATTATATCTCACTTCTTTTCTTTCCTACCTCTTCTCCTTTCGTCTACCTCTTTTCTCATTCTTTTTTTTTTCCTTCTACTTGTCTTTTTTCTTCGTTTCACCCCTAGTATGTTGTTGTTTCCTGTACTTCTACGCTTCCTAGTCCTCCTGTCTTCTACACTTTTCTTCTCTTGCCCTCTGTTTTTTTTTTTCTTCCCTCTAAACGCCTTCCTTTCCTATCTTCTCCTCCTCCCTACCTTATCTCTTTTTCTTCCTCTCTTCCACTTCCCTCACAACTGCCTACCTCGCCTCTTCTCTCTTGTTCTTTCTTTACCTCTGCCTACCACTTCTCTCCCTCTTCCTTTCATCTCCTTCCCTTCCCTCCCCTCTACCTATCCCTTCGCTTCTTTTCTCTCTCTCATTTTTCCTTCTACCTGCCTCTTCCTTTTTCTCTTCCTCGCTTACCTCTCCCCATATTTCCTCTCTTGTCTCTTTTATTCCTTCTGCCTACCTCTTCTCTTCTCCCTTTTTCCTCCCATACCTCTAACTACTTCTAACTTCCTCCACTTCTCCCTCTGCCTAACGCTACAGCAGGTCTCAACTATCTTCTCCTAGTCCCTCCTCCTCCATTTCTCTTCTTCTTCTTCTTCTCTCCCATTCTCCACTCCTCCTCCACCTCGCTTCTCTCCCTTCCCCCCTTTTCACTACCTTCCCCTTATATTAGCATTATGTTAAAAGGCAAGACCGGCCGTGTGTTCCTCCCTTTACCATTCCCCTTCTCTTAACTTATTTTACTTTTCTTATCTTGTTTATCTTCTCTCCTCTCTTCTTACTAAATGATCTTTCCTTGTTTCTCTTCTCGCTCTTTTTCCCTATCTCATCTCCCACTTCCCTTCTCCCTCTCTGTCCCTTCCCTTCACCATCTCTCTCCCTTCCATTTTCCTTTTCTGTCACTTCACTTCTTCCTCTCTCTTACTTCCATCCTCCCTCTCCACCAATCTTCTCTTATCTCTGTTCCTCTTCTTCCCCCTCTACACCCCTTTTCCACTTCTTGTATTCCTTTTTGCTTCCTTCTCTTCCCTTCCCTCTGCCTCCCTCCTTTTTCCTCCTCCATCCCTCACCTTCCCTCCATCTCTCTCTCTCTCTCCCTTCTCATCCTCCATCCTTCCCTTCTCTTCCTCGATCCTTCCTTCCTCTCCCTTCCCCTCTTCCTCTTCAACCATTTCTCTTCCAACCTCTCCACCCTTTATCCACTTCTCTTCCTTATCCCCCTCTCTTCTCTCCCTCCATCCCTCCCTCCTCTCCCTGCCCCTTATATTAGCATTATGTTAAAAGGTGGGACGGGTCTTGGGCAGGCCAGGCGGACTTTCAATATTCTTAATGACACGGCAAAGGATTCTCATTTATATCTTACTCAGCATTTCACAGGATTCTCTTTTCACCTTTCTTCGTTACTCTGTCTTTTTTTACTCAGCTCTTTATGGGATTCTTTCTCAATTTTTTAAAG
>NC_137041.1:9435750-9443250 GCF_032717465.1 Coenobita brevimanus
TAAAGACATACAGAGAGACACTGACAAACTGAAACGTAGGCAAAGAGAGAGAGAGAGACAGACAGACAGACAGACATATAGACTGACACGCACACACACAATGCTACATCTCTCTCTCTCTCTCACACACACACACACACACACACACACACACACACCAGCAAATGCCCCCGGAAGGCCAATTTTTCTTCCTTCCTTCCCGAGCGCATTTTTCGTCCGGCAAGTTCGCCTGGTTTTTCTTTGGGGGAACAATAGTCCAATTTTCCGTCAGTTTGATTATGACGATCAAGACTTAAACTTCCTCTTTCTTGGTGCGTGAGGGGGGGGAGGCGAGGAGGAAGTGAAGGGGATAGAGAGAGGGGGAGGGGGAGAGGCTTTGGTGAGAGGGAGAGGCTTTGGTGAGAGGGAGGGACTGGGGAAGGGAAGGACTGGGGAAGGGAGAGGGGGGGGGGAGGATTTGGTGAGATGGAAGAAGAGAAGGGAAGGAGAGGGGGATGAAAGGGGGAAGAGACGAAGAGATGAAGGTGAAGGGGACGGGGTGGGGGGGGTGATGAGAAGAGAGTGGGGGAGTAGGGGTAAGGGAAGGGAAGGAGACGAAAGTAGAGGCGGAGGGGGGATGGGGATGGGAAGGGGTGAGGGGATGAGAAGGAGCGAGGGGAAAGTGGGGTGGGAGATGGGGTGATGGGAGAGGGGGTGGTGGGAGAGGGGGGTGGGTGGGTGCGGGGCAGGGATGAGAGGTAGGGGAATCTCTGAGGAAAGGAAGGACTGTGTCTTTACGAGGGAGAAGGGAGGAAAGAAGAAAGGATGGAGTCTTGCAGAAATAGAATTAAGACTAAATTAGAGAGAGAGAGAGAGAGAGAGAGAGAGAGAATATGGCTAAGAAAAATATGAAAAGGACAGTAAGAAGGGCAGGAGGCGGATGCAAGGAAAAACTATGGATTCTGAGGAAATGGAGGACACTGTTGCTCGAAAAAATATAAAAGGGAAGAAAGAGGAAAGCCTGAGAAAAAGGAAAACGCGTTCAGGGAAAAATGAAAATTCAGAGGAAGTCTGGGACAAGAGAGGACAGTGCAGCTTGGGCACAAAACAAAAAAGAACGAATATGTAACGGGAGAGGGCCGGAGAGAAAGTAAGATAACATTTTTTAAAAATAATGAAAAGGTAGAACTGGAGGGTAAAAAAATAAAACGGTTAGATAATATAAATGGCGAGGGAATTCTGTGTAAAAAGAAAGACATGTGGCTCGGACATGAAATAAAAAAAATGTGGATAGCCAGGAGTAAAACCACGAATATGACGGATATATACGACAGGAAAGGAAATGAGGTAAAGACTTCAGTATACTCTTTTTAATCTAACCTAACCTAAAACTGTCCCCTCTCCTGTTTGAACGCTGAGTTGTAACAATAGATTATCTATCTACCTATCTATCTACTGCCAAACGCCTTCATCCCGCAGGAGATGCCCACGAACAACTCGTCGCCCTGTCCCCCACTGTTTCACTGCCCTCCTCCCAGCTCATATCCCCTTCTCGCATATACTTCTTCACTCCATCCCTCCACTTCATCCTCAGCCTCCCCCCCCCCCACCTCACTCACATACACTCTCCTCCTTAGTCTCTCTCTCTCTCTCTCTCTCTCCATCCTCTCCACATGGCCAAGCCATCTCAGTGTATTTCTCTTAATGCTTTCTATCACATCCACATCCACACCACAACGCTCCTTCACCTACTCATTTGTCAGTCTGTCTCTCCACATAACTCCACATGCTCCTCTCAAATAACTCACATCCACTGCTCTCACTCTTGGCTTGTGTCCTTCCAACAAGGTCCAAGCTTCGCTTTTATACGTTAGAGTTGGTATCACAATACTGTTCTATCATGCAGCGACTTTTTTACTTCCATGCTCACTTACGTATTTTTTAACTTTCAAAGAACAGATTAACACTAGAATATATATATATATATTTTTTTATCTAAAGCAATACACGTACTGCAAGAAGCAAACTACCAAGGGATATATGCTAGAGGAAAATACAATACACTTCTAACTATATAATATACCATGAACAGCCATGACTGAAGAGCTTAAAGGAAAAATGACTTCATATTTGTTTTTAATCCACGCAGATCAAGCAGGATTAACATAATGCAACAACGTTATAATGTGTTAGGTAATTTTCACTGCAGATCTGACACAGCCCTTTCTCCTTTTCCTTCGCTGTTCTTTCTCTCTCTCTCTCTCTCAATCTATATCTATATCCGTCTACAACCTTTCATTAGCGTCAATCCACTGTTACGTCTCAGCATTCGAGACGGACAGATAGGAAAACTGAGTGGAAACAAAGTACATATACTAACTTGGCCTCAGTAAGAGTAGCATAGCAAATTTCCTTATTCCCAGCCAATGAATCAGGTATTTCAATTGAGGGAGGCAGGAATCAGTAGGCAAGGCACGTCAGAGAGGGACAAGGTGGTGGCGATGGCGAGATGAAGGCATAATTAAACAGGGAGCTGGTGATTTGTCTGATGAAACTGATTCATAATTGGGTGAATCACAGAGGTTAGGGCCGTTGTTGGGGCTGTTGTTTGGGCTGCTGTTAAGGGCTGTTGTTAGGGTTGCTGTCTGGGCTGTTGTTATGGGCTGTTGTTAGGGGCTGTTATTTGGGCTGTTGTTAGGGGCTGTTATTTGGGCTGTTGTTAGGGGCTGTTATTTGGGCTGTTGTTAGGGGCTGTTATTTGGGCTGTTGTTAGGGGCTGTTATTTGGGCTGTTGTTAAGGGCTGGTATTTGGGCTGTTGTTTAAGGGCTGTTGCTTGGGCTGTTGTTGGGTTGTTGTTTGGGCTGTTGTTAAGAGCTGTTGTTTTGGTTGTTGTTAGGGGCTTTTGTTAGGGCTGTTATTAGGGCTATTGTTACGGCTGTTATTAGGGCTGTTCCCCCCCCCCTCCTTCCACGTGGTAGCTTTTAACATAGTCCTCTTCTTCTTGATTTACTTTTCATATTATCCGTACTCAAATCTTCTTTCTCTCGCTTGATATTATCTCCTCCTCTCCTAATTCCTTCCATCTCCATTTTCTCTTTTCTCTCCTATTCATCCCTCGCCTCTCTTCTTTTTCTCCTCCTCCTCTTCCTCCTCCTTACCGCTTCGCCCTGCCTCACTCGTCTCCCTACTGTCTATTTCCTTCAAATATCTTAACTCATCTCTTCGTTTCTCCTCCTTCCATCTCTACTCTCTTCCTCTCTCTCTCTCTCTCTCTCTCTCCTGTACTTAACCGCATGTGATTCTTCGATTTCCTTAATACAAACTTCCTTTCTCTTAACGTTACGGTGGATTGCAAAGCCTGTGTGGTATGTAACTCTGTATAATCACGGTATATAACTCTTCTAACTATTTTTTTGCGTTTAATTATCTCTCTAAGTCCAATTAAGTCTTGCTGCCTTTTTAAATTACTATTCTAGCACTATCATCTCGAAATTATTCACTCTCAATCCCTCAACACTGATCAGGTTTATCTCAATATCATCCACCCTCCTTTCCTCAACAGCAATTAGTGTTATCTTACAATCACTCACTCCCTGTCACTATCAATCAGTGGTATTCCAATTTATCTCACTCTCTTTGGTTCACTATAGATCAGTGTTATCTCCATATTATTCACAGTCCTTCTCTCAGCATTGATCAGTATTGTATTAAATATATTCTAACTTTCCCTAATACCAATCACAGGTATTTCTAATATTTCTAGTGTTATCTCAAAATGACTCACTTTTCTTCCACATCAATTAAGTCTTAACAAAGAATTTTTCACCTTCCCTCAACATCGATCACTATTCTCTCTCTCTCTCTCTCTCTCTCTCCAGACCCGCCCCAAAACGCTCACCCATTTTCCCACTGACTCTTTTCCTCCTATTTTCGTTCGGCTTTAATATCAATTGTGTCTTTTATCTTACTCTTTAAACTCTATCCCTATTAAGTAATATTTCAGTATCCCATCAACTTTACTTCTTTATATCCCAGCCATGAAAATTCCTGGTCTGCTATTCATTTCGTTTTGCCAATTCTCTTTCGTTAAAAATAATACCTTTTTGTTATTTAATTTTGTCGACCCCCCTTTCTCTCTCTCTCTCTCTCTCTCTCTCTCTCTCTCTTTCTCTCTCTAGCATATCGCGTGGTTTGGTCTCACTTTCCATCTATTATATTCCTCTGTGTCTAAAATACTTATTACGTGATCGGTTCTCATTTTCCTTTTACTTATATTTCTTCTTAGGTCCAAAACATATCTTCTTATCTTTCTTCTATCTATATCTATCTATATACCTAGGCTGCTTCCCCCAAGGAAAGGGAGGTAGCCGAGACAGGACGACTCACTCTCCATTTACTCATCCATTCAAACACATTCATTTGCATCTTAGCCCCAAAGGGGAGAACGGACAGATCCTCACCGCACCACACCGCACAAGGGTCAACTGGGCAATGCAATCAGTGACATCCGCAGCAGGGCCCGACAGCAGAACTGGTTTACCCCTGCCACATCATAACAGACCCATCCCCTTACCCGCACCTGACTTGACTAGCTGATCAGACCAAATGCGGGAGAATATCCCCTCAGGGCTGCGTCATCACTTATTCATTCACAATTTCTCTCCATTTATTTCTGTCACGCACAGCCACTCTTCCTTGCTCAACAGACATCCCTCTCGCATCCAGCGCTCTCTTCACACTGTCCATCCATCCTATTCGTGGTCTTCCTCTCAGCCTTACACCTCTCACATCAGATCTAGTTATCTTTTTCACCAATCGCTCATTATCCATTCTCTCCATATGTCCAAACCATTGCAACACCCTCTGCTCAACTCTACCAGCCATCTCCCGAACAACTCCAGTTCTCCTTCGCACTTCATCATTTCGCACCCGATCCATACGCGTCACTCCACACATACTCCTCAGACATCTCATCTTAAGTCTTGCTGCCTTTTTAAATTACTATTCTAGCACTATCATCTCGAAATTATTCACTCTCAATCCCTCAACACTGATCAGGTTTATCTCAATATCATCCACCCTCCTTTCCTCAACAGCAATTAGTGTTATCTTACAATCACTCACTCCCTGTCACTATCAATCAGTGGTATTCCAATTTATCTCACTCTCTTTGGTTCACTATAGATCAGTGTTATCTCCATATTATTCACAGTCCTTCTCTCAGCATTGATCAGTATTGTATCTCTTCTCCTCCCCTTTATTTTTTCTTTATTTATCACATAATTTTCCTTACCACGCCAACGATTTAATTCTCCTTTTTTTCTCATCTATTTAAAGACAATAGGTCAATTCGTCTCTCTTCCTCTTATTATTTCGCTTGCAGCAACATACAGCCTTCTTAAATTTTCCATATATTCTTTAGAGTCTTCGCCATGCACTAGTTTCTAAGGTAATCTAGTTTCGGTTTCTTTTCCCATCAATTCTGTTCATTCTATTTCCATCCACATGAACATAAACTGAATCATATCTTCCTGGGTAAACTGTTAATTTGATCTTCTTATTTCTTTCATTTTTGTTTTCCAACGTTCCTTCCAATTTTTTATTTTTCTCTTTCATCTTGTTTTTTTCCTACGTTCCTTCAAAATCTCTTGCCCTTTCTACAACTTTTCTCCCATAATTTGCCTACCCTTCACTTCCCCATCCACTGTTTCTTCTGTTTCCCTCCATCTTAATGCAGACTTAACTTTTATCTTCCTGGTTGAGAATCATCTTTGTCGTAACACTTCTACCTCGTCTTTCCACTGTGTCTTCGAATCTCTTCTCCCCATTTTTTTCCGTGCTTTTCAAATTTCTTCCTTTTTTCCTTACGTGCCTTCCGAATCTTGCTTTTTTTTTTTTTTCAGTGCCTTCCGAATCTCTCTCTCTTTTTTTTTTTTAATTGCCTTCCAAATCTCTTCTTTCTTTTTTACGTGCTTTCCATATCTTTTTTTTTTTTTTTTTTTTTTTTTTTTTTTTAAGTTTATCGTGTGATTTGTCTTCTCTTCGTCCATGCACTTCTTATCTTCGCACTTGTCTTGTCAAATTTGTTACGACTCCACCTCCCCTCCAAGACAACTCCCCTCTCTATTTCTCCCGATTCTGCTTTCCTGTTTTCCATGTTGTCTGAGAATCTGGGGAAAATATGGGCTACAGTCACACTCCTCTCAACTTCTCGATTAAAAAGAGAAAGAAATGAACATATAAATCAGTAAGTTTGCTTGGTTTATGAAGACGACTATTATTTTTGTTAATTCTTGATGTTCCTTTCCCTCTCCCACTCTAGACATGAGCATTGCCAAGAACGAAAGAAAGAATGAAAGAAAGAAAGAAAGACTGATATGGACAGACAGACATTCAGACAGATAAACAAACAAACGAATAGACAGACATACAGACAAGCACAGATATATAGATTGAAAGATAGACAGACATTCAGACAGATAAACAAACAAACGAATAGACAGACATACAGACAAGCACAGATATATAGATTGAAAGATAGACAGATGGACGGAGATAAACTGACAGACAGACAGATAGATACAGACAGACAGATTTATAGAAAAGAGGTGCAGTACCATCGTTTCACAGGGGCCGCAGTTATATACGTGCTCTAAACCACTTACTTATACAACACATTACCTCCACTTGCTTCTTCAAGGCTACTCCTCTTTCTACTGCTCTCGAACTACCCTTCCCTTTTCAGCTCCAACCTGAAAGTGCTCCCCAGAATTATTTTTATCATTTACTTATTCACTTATTCCTACGGCCGCCTTCGAATAGAGCCACCTTTAAGGAGACCTGTAGTGGTAAAGGAGTGAAAGACAATCTACTAACCCTTATTTTCGAGTCTCTTCTAAGCTGAATTAACACTTTGACGGTAAAAATAAGATATAAAATGAGTCATCGTACAAAGTTAAAATTTGGCGAACATATATATAAAAACAAATCCTTCCATCCGAAAAAAAAAAAATGTGTACAGCACATTTCTGAATTCCATCATTTCCAGTAAACACATTAACCATATCTGCTTCTTTCCTGTTGAACTCTTACTCATTTCCCTCTATCTGATCTCTCGTTCGCAGTTCTGGTCTTGAGAATTAGAAATCACATGGAAGAAATAGTAACTCAAGATGGATCACGAGTACGGGTAAATACAATCTTCCTTACCACCCAAGCTATACAAACGTGAATGATATGCGCTTCTTAATCAAAACAGAATTTTTAAAAACATTTAAGCCTTTTCTTTTTAAATTGCAATCCCTCTCTCATCCACTACGTTACCGCCTTCTCCATAGTTCCTACCTCATGAAAGACGAACATCGTAGACTACTTTCAAAGGGAATGACAAGAGGATACCTATTTAAGTACTCTCTCTCTCTCTCTCTCTCTCTCAACGTTCAAATCTATGTTTCCTTTCTCTCTCTTACCCATTTCATCATCGTGCCCTCAATCCACCTAGCACGAAAAAGCTGGCTACT